>NC_142683.1:7927500-7980000 GCF_964200805.1 Pocillopora damicornis | reverse complement strand
CAAATATCTGGCTGATAACCGGAGTTTCGAGAGAGTAGTCGGAAAATGTCAAGCTTATTTTTGAAAGAACATTATCCAGCAAGTTCAGGGAGGTTTTCTTTCTGCCTAAAACTCCTCCTTTAACTTTTGCTCGTAATATGCCGATTCTAATGATAAACAAAATACCATTTGCAAACTATAAAAACAAAATTCTATGATCTGAATAAAAAAAGGGGAACTTAAAGTTGTTGCACCTCTTTCTGTGATTTTTCTTATCAGAAAAGTTTTGAATTTTATTGTTCTTGCAACTTTAAAATGAGAAACAAGATTTTTAGTATATGTTTGGATTTCTTAATGGGCCACGCTCACCATAGTGTGTCTGTGGCTCGATAGTAGAACATTGGAGCCCGGCATCCGAGGATCTGAGGTTCGATACGATTCCTCATGTGGTCTCAGAATTTTTTTTCTCTGCGGCGCGCTCGTGACAAGACGAAACACCTCTCTCTCTATTTCTTTACCGAGCTCAAAACTTACCCTATTTCTTATTCTATTTACAATATTTTTTAATTTTTCTAAGGCGGGAATTTGAAATGCAGGAATCCTCGCTCTATACGCGAAAGTGCCCACACTTCATTTGAGCTGCGTAATTTGACTCCACCTCTTTTGTTGTAGTTCCAAGGCTTTTAATTACCTAATAGAATTTGAATACAACCTGTAGGAATTTCAAATTAAGTGAGGTGAGGTAAAAATTAACCAACTAGAGCTCCGCTTAAGTTATTGGTATGTTCAAGATATTTAGATTACATGCTTTATATAATATTTTTTGTTGTCCAGCTTCTCATAATTTCATCAAAACTTCCGACTCTCTTTAAGTTCATAGCTTTCTTTTGCCATACATTACTATTTACATCTCTTTCAAACCGTCAGTCTTGGTTTCTTTTATATCTCAGATGACACGGTACTCCTGTTCTGTTGCCTTTTTTAAATTTTGCACCGGTAATTTCCAATTTAAGTAACAGTGGTGTATACAGTTACTCGTCCAGTGCTTCTATCTTGTCCATCATCAACAAAGAAGGACTGGCACCATTCAAGAGCATGGTGAGTAGTCCTCAACACGCAATTTACAGGAGATCAGGCGATGGTCCAACATTTGGTGGAGGACATGACAGCCACATCATCAATAATGCAAACAGTCACATTGGTTCATATACAAACTTTCATAACAGCTACTGCCTCATATCAAGTGGAGTACAAAACACGAAAACAGCCCTTGCTGGGTCTTACGGTCTCGCACTTAATGAGGTGGAGGTGGTTTATCTCACCTGAGTCACATGACAGAGAGAACAGATGATTAATGATGAAGTCGATTTTTTTTTCTGCCACAGAAGTGATTTGTATACAAGCAGTGAAGAATTTTTTAAAGCTCATTGATACAGGGTGATATGGATCATTCTTTGGTAGCTTTCTCGTAGTTAGCCATCGGAACTGTTATCTGATTTCCAGGAGAGACTGTGATGCTTATTTTAATAGGTGTAATGCAATACGGTTAACAGAATGACTTGAATTAAAACAAAACCCAAACAATTTGTTCGTAGTGCCATTCATTGATCAAGTTGAGTCACATATTGCTTTTCTTCTACTTTGCTATGCTCTGAAGATCTTCATCCTTAGCTTGTCGACTAAATGAACTTAACGACAAACTGATCCTAAAATGCTCCAGAACCAAGATAAAGAGGAGGGTCTCAATAGGGTGATCGTTTTCACGGCCAACGGTTAAAATTTTGTTCATTTTAAGCCTAACGATCAATTTCATTGCGTTGCAGTACAAATTTACCTTTTTACAGTCAATTCGTTTAACTCTTTATGGTTAAACTTTGTCATTATTTATGCCTATGAGCTAATTTTTTTGCGGTTTATGACTAACAGTTACTTGACCCATTAAGAATCTTAAGGAGGAATTGGTTTGTTTGAAAACGCTTTTCAAAAATGCATGTAAAACTGAGCAAATGACAAGCTCTTTTTAAAACCGGTTGGCATACATTTGCAAATAAACATAGCAGATTGCCTAAACACTTGAAGTTAGCAAGAAGTAAAAAATATTCAATGCTTAATGATTAGAAAATGAGAAGAGACGAGTGATACGTAATAGGTACCTACACAGGAGAACGGATAGGCTCTTTGAATCATTATTATAGCTCAAGTTTGACTGGATGAAGTAAGGGAACTTTCGCAACGTAAAGTGAGAGAAAAAATAAAAAATAAAAAAAGGAAGGCTGGTCAGTTTGATCGCCCTCACTTTCTTCATTCAGTGGTTGCCAACCTATAAGCTTTGCGGAAGCCATAAGACCAACTGGTTTTCCAACCTGCGAAGTCGTGTAATATTGCTGAGCGATTGCAAAGTTAGGAAATTCTGGATTTGTTGCTTCACCCGGCAGTAAAACAGTTAAGAATGCAAGAATGGAAAATTCTCAAGCAACTTCTAAAATCGAATAAGATGGGCTTTCCTATTTCTACAGTTGGCTACATTTGGCATAATTTGATAGGCTAAGTTGTAAGGAAAAGATGTTAAATTCACTCGACTGAGCGTATTTGATGATCGAAAAGGAAATTCTTTTATCTTTTTTAATCCAACATCGTGACTTGGTCATTATGGTGTAACTCTCGCCAGATTTACTTGACGGCCTTTGGCAACGTGCCAGAGAGGAAGGCAAAGGGTTTATACGTGTCACCTGATTAAGGCCAAAACTAACACGTGATGCGCCGTGAATTGTACAGAAAGGAGAGCGTGATTCGTGAGTGAGGCGTGATCTGCCCCCATGCAATATACATGACCCGCGGGTTTTTGTTCATTTCGCGAAAACCTCAAGATTTTCTCAAACCTCGCAAAAAAGGAAGAGAGCTTTGAAGTATAGTTGGCGTATCATGTTTTCAAAGTTGATACTATCCGCAGAACGGAAGTTGATCGAAATTTTGAATATTCAGCTAACTTTGCAGGAAGTTGAGTCGTAAAAGCTGAATCGTAGTCGATGGCTTCTACAATGTTTAGTGAGAAAATATAATTTAGTGTTAAAGTAAAGAGTTGTAAATAGGAACTATAATGTGGCAGTAAATAATTATGCGTTAGCATTAAATTATACGTGTTCAGTAAAGAAGATCGAAATACAAATAACACATCAATTTGGGGTTTCCTTCAGTCAGTGGTTTTTTTATTATCTGCATGTTACTTTCTGCCTACCAATAGCTTTGCTGCTACTTTCCTGCTGTGAAAAAAGAAGCTCCCGGACGAAATCTGAGTTATCTTACACCACTAAAATTTCTCTCTCGAGTACACGAAAATATCGCCAAACTGTAAGATAAAACTTACGCATGGTTTTCAAGCTTTACAGTTCGCAAGCTGACACTTTCTTCTTTTGCATCCTCTTATACTAATACACGAGGTTGCAAACTTGACTGCGTTACATATCACGCGTTACCAGCGAGAAGTGGTAAGTATATATTTTCTTTATTATATTGGATTTCGCTTCAGGCACTAAAACAAAACAGTCATCATTCAGTTTGCCATTCAGCGTTAGCCATCATCAAGGCTGTTGCTGAGGGAAGGCACCGACTGAGGATGGAATCCAAAGCAAATAAGAATTCGCACGTTCTTATGTTTGGCCTTTCATTCAACTTAATTCTGACATTAGGCTCACTTGGTTTCAGTTGCTATTCTCTGCATCGATTAGATTCGCGTCTGACAACACTTGAGCAAAATTCTCTGCTCAAAAACTCCCCGTACCATATTTCCAATCCTTTTTCTGGTGCGCCAGGATCTGCACAGTTTCGTCCAAGTAGATAACTAGAGAAAGAAACTGGTCGCGTCCAAAGAGCTGCTGAACGACCATCCATGTGCGGCAAATGTAGCAGTGTTTGCGAGAATTTGAATAGTCAACGCAGTGTAAGTTTTACTCTGTTATCCTTCCTTTTTTCACAAATCCTATTAAATCCTTTTATTAATCTTTTAAACGACCTACCAAATTCTGTGACTGGATTTAGAAGAAAAAGAATACCTCCAAAGAGAGCCTTCACCGTAAAATCCCGTTATAATTATTTACTCGCCATGTCATCCAGAGTTGTAGCAGTCGACAAAGTAGAAAGAATATGTCATTGATAATTCGTTTTAACGACGACGGAAGACGCTCCAATGTCCATTAAATCGCGGCAACTTCCTCAGTGTCTCATTCCTAATTGCTTCACCTTTCTCTTTTCGTTTAACTTAAAACTATTTGTTACATTCAGTACTGTTTTTTTAATCTGGTACACTGTTTTATAAGAGGGTCTTAATGGGGTGATGGCTCTTACGGCTAACGATTAAAATTTTGGTAATTTACGACTAACAACTTATTTCTTTACATTATGGTTTGCTTTTAGAGCTAAATAATTTTACGACATGTGATGTTAAACGTTGAAAGTATCTACGCTTATCGGCTAAATATTCTTGGGTAGTGGTCGATTGAATTAATTTATTTCCTTTCTTTTTTTTTCTTCAATCCATAGAATTGGACCGTGGAAAGAAATCAAATAACATCAATTTTCTACACACAATACCACTCAGTGATATCGGTAGTTTCAATAGTAGTAGTTTCGGTGATTAACTGAAACTGGATCTTGCTGTACCAAACTACATATTATAGACAAATGAATAAAGGGGTAAGTTTCTAAAGAAACTGTGGTGCTGCGTCGGTGGGAGAGTATAGCAGGTAATTTAGTGTAAACAACTGGGTTGAAAACGTAAATTAGCCACCGTAAAGGGTAAAAAAGCTGACGTTTCGAGCGTTAGCCCTTCGTCAATCGCTCTGACGAAGGGCTAACGCTCGAAACGTCAGCTTTTTTACCCTTTACGGTGGCCAATTTACGTTTTCAACCCAGTTGTTTACACTAAATTACTTACATATTATAGAATTGTTGTAAAGGGCAGCAAAAGCGAACTTCGAAAGAAGCATTCTCTCTGTTGTTTGGTTGGATGCAAATATTTTTCGACTTTCTCATACAAAATTTATTTCATTTTTAACGTTAATTTATTCATTTATTTTAATACCGTTTCACAAGGCGCTCCAGGTTCTCCCGGCTTATCTGGACGCACTAGTCCAGATATACCAAACTATAGCGGTAGAGGTCAGTTAGGTAAGTCGAGCAATGAATATCCATTAATTGTTGTTCTTGTTTTTTTTGTCGTTCTTAACCATATTTACTTGAAACTAATGCCTTTTCATTCCGCTGCTTTTACTTTTCAAAACGGTAATAACAGACCTTTATTTTTCAGAATTGCCACGCTTCATCTCAAAGCTTCCCCCCGCCATAACAGTGAAAGAGACACAAAATGTTCTGATACATTGTAAAGCAACTGGCTTCCCACAACCCGTGATCACGTGGTACAAAAATGGACACCTTAAAGAAAAGGAGAGGAAGTACTTTGGAGAAAGGAGTCTAAAATTAGAGAAAATTCAATTCCAGGACCGTGGTGTCTACACCTGTACAGCGGAAAATCTTATGGGCAGAGTAGAATTATCCGTTAACGTCAGCGTAAAAGGTCTGTCCAAGAGACTTAAAATCTCTTGCTGTCCTGTTATGTAGAGAATTCATTGCGAATTTTTAAAGGTCCGTATCCTGCTAGCTTATTATTTGCGCCTTGTAACAAATTTGAATTTATCGTAAAATTGTGCATCCAGGATGAGCGTAAAATTGCGAATAAATAGCTCGCCTTATAAACTTCAATCGATAGTCCCGTCAAAGTTTGATCTCTAGTGCTAATCTATATTTTGCTGAACGCTATTGGGATGTACTAGTACCATCAATAGTAGTACTACCTTGCATTTTGTCTCATTTTAACTTGGTTTACATTTTGTGTTGTAATATTCTTTTGGTAGTACCAGTGAAATTTATTACCGCCTACAAGACATGGGACACTGTGCTCCAATGTAACATCTTTGGTTTCCCTTCTCCTGTGGTAACATGGACAAGATCAGGCGAGCAGCTTCCAGTCAACAGACATTTTATTAACGGTTCCCAACTAACGATTCAAAACACAACAGAGGACGATGATGGCGCTTACGTTTGCCAGGGAACTAACCAAATGGCAAATGTCACGAGAGTGATATGGGTCGTCGTTAAAGTTGTTGGTAAGTTTGGAGTTAAAAAAACAAACAAACCAACTAATAGACAACCTTAAGTAAAACAACAGTGTCCAAAACATTCCAATCTAGAATTGCACTGATTAGTTTGTTTCTCTGTCTCTTAAGTGAATCCTTACATCGCATCCAGCCCTCCCAATGAAATTCAAGTCCAGCATGTTGGCGATACTGTAAAATTAAACTGTTAAGCCGGTGGCTCTCCTTTACCTAAAGTCACGTGGTTCAAAAATGGTCGAAGTGTTTTCTCAAGAGCTGCAGGTGACGGGAATGGATTGATAAAGAGTGAAATGGTCATTCATCGCTTCAAGGCAGGTGACTCGGGGATCTACACATGTCTATTTTACAACGGCAAGAATATGACAGCGGAGTCCAACACAAGTCTGAGTATGTTGGATTTCATTTTCTACAGTTACCTTATTCAATGTTTTTGCCATCTTATTATCCAGACTTCTATTAAACCATTTACCGGAAAATGTTTATCGCAAATGCAATCATTTTATTTCAGAGCTGGTAGCCCGTATTATCAATGATAAGTATGGAAGAAGGGCTTTGATATAAACTTTTTTACTTTCCAAAATTACAAATATTCTTAGGAAGGTCCACTCTACCTACCTCCCTCAGCCAGCACGGTTTTAATATCGTACATTAACGCAGAAACGAATCATAAACTACTGCATATTGTGACAGCCAGCATTTAAGTCCTCTTTTTTTTCTATTTTGGATGTCATACTTTCTATTTCAATTTCTAAGAGAGATCTAGAATCATCCATTTTCCATTCTTCAATTCTCTCTTTCTTTCTTTCTTTCTTTCTTTCTTTCTTTCTTTCTTTCTTTCTTTCTTTCTCTGTCACTCTTTTTCTTTGTTGTTTTTACTGTTGTTGTCTTTTTGTTTAATCATCATTACTTTTTCGTATATACATCTTAGCCCTCGTCAACTGTGGTGACCCGGGCGTTCTTTCAAACGGACGCAGGCATGGCGCACGGTACTGGACTGGTGAAGCTGTGTCCTTCGTTTGTGATCCAGAATATCACTTAACTGGTCCGGCAACAAGGGTGTGTTTAGCCTCTGGTAATTGGACAGGGGTACAACCTTCATGTAAGTACAGTATCGCCAAAAGCCACTAACATGATGTTACTTGTAAACGTTGGATACAAAAGACCAGAGAAAAATGCCAGGTGGAGTACCCGGCCAACCTCATAAGAATATATCTCAGCATACTGGAGTGGATCTGGCCTTACAAAAGTTTTCTTGATCTTGCTGAACAAATTTAACTCATGAGCACTGAAATTTTTTGCATGTGTACCCTTCTTTTTAAATAATCAGTCATCTTTCACAATGATTACGTTGAACGTTTGGGATTATTGTATCCTTAACGTTGAGTGAATGGTGCCGAAAGTCCGTTTCCGAGATGCTTAAGACCACTTTAATACAATGAGGGTAAGTACAAGGCTTCAGATATATTAATGATATATTTTTTGATTTTTCAATTCTTTCGGAAAATAACTAGATTTTCTTTACAAGAAGAGTCTTGCATTTAGCTTTATTTTCATAAAATTAGCAAATTAATTTTATTTGTAAGGACTAAAACCCAGCCAGCTAACAGTAATTGAGGTTATTTAAGATATATTCTGAAATCACTTTAATTTGTTAGAAACAATAATACTGAAAATATAGGGGCTTAAGCGTTTTTTTGGTTCCCCAGCTAACAACTGACACGCCCCCTTATTGCTGATGTTTTTATTTGTTTTGTTGCTGTGTGATTCTCCGTTATTTGTTTGTTGTTCATAAAGGTCGACGAATTTGCCAATCTTTGGAAAGTCCAGAACATGGTTTTATTCACGGGCAGCAGTTTTGGGAGGGAGAACATGTTTCATTTAGTTGTAGGTCTGCTTACTGGCTGGAGGGATCCTTAGAGCGGCGTTGCTTAAAGAATGGTACCTGGATTGGAAATCAACCCAAATGCATTCTGCTTGGTAGAGTTTAAGACATACGTTTTTATTGTTTAAAAAATTTCGACTTCGTACCGATGAAACGAGAATTTGTAATAAACTTGCTAAAGATGGTTGGAAAAAATATCGCTATTTTTTCACGTGTGTTGATAAGGCTTTACGCAGGGCTGGAAATCTTTGTACAACACCGTAGTTTACGTGATAAATACATTTTATTTATTATTTGAAGATAAGTAAACTTATTTACGTAACTTGTAAAAAGTGATAAAAGTGTGCTGTTGTCAAATGAAACGCGAAGGAGGTTAAGACAGGTTTCTATTATTTATTTTACAGAGTCGCTTCTTACTTTATCATTTCAAAAAAAATGTTCGAGGAAAATTGACCAATAGAAGCGACGTGCACCGTACAACTTTTCGAATAGATGTTTGCATAGTGGCTATCTCAATATTGACTTTGTCTCTCTCCTGGCCTACGTATACTACCACTGTAACTTCACCGTCGATTCAAAACAAAATCAAATTATATACTATCATTGTCACTTTCACCCTTACTGTCCATTGAGCCTAATAATGAGAACCCCTGCCCTTTATTTTTTTTTAAAGAAACCCTAGACTTTTAATACTAAAAATAAATCGTTGACCCTACTTGTTTCTATCCTCCTATTCGACCTGCCCCCCGTTTACTTAGGAATGACCAGTCTTTTTTTATGTCATAAATAAACTCCCCCACAACCTGTAGGAATTTATCATTAAGCAAGAGGGGAAGCAAGAATTAACCAACCGACACTCCGCTTTCAAGCTTCACCATACCTATATTTTGTAATGTTGCTAATTATAATATCTTTATGTTATATTGTTCGTGGGTCAACGTCCTTAATGCTATTTACATGAATCTCTTTAAACCCGACAGTTTTTTTTTATTTTTAGTTTATAGGATTCGATTATTATGTTCTCTTGCCTCAGATTATTTATTGCTTTACAATTTCCATGCTTCTGTTTACAAAGCATTTATATACCTTCTGTTTCTCTACATTGTTATTGTTTTATTTCCTGTTCAGGTTCTAGTGGTGGATACAGTTACTCGTCCAGTGCTTTTATATTTTCCCTCATCAACAAAGAAGGACTGGCACCATTCAAGAGCATGGTGAAAATTCCAAAATACGCAATTTACAAGGCACGAAGTTTTAGTCCAATATTTGGTGGAGGAAATGACATCCTCATCAGCGATAATGCCAACATTAATATTGATTCGTACACAAACTTTAATGGCAGGTACTACTCAGTGCCAAGTAGAGTACATAACCGTAGAACAATCCTTGCTGGGTCTTATTATTTCACGCCTGATGAAGTGGAGGTTTTTTTATCTTGTATGAGTCACGTGTCATAGAGACCGCTTGATAAGTAACCGCCTAAAACAACATTTTTAAGTATTAAGCTAGGTAGCAAAACTTTTTTCCTGTAAAAAGAAAAAAAATGATAAAGGGTTGGTTCTATGCCTTATGGAAAACTAAGATTGTTAATCATTCCTTATTCATAAGGAACTCAATGAAAGTATGCTATTGATTCAAACTTTGCAGATAGTTGAAAAAGTGTAAAGTAATTTGCAAAAGGGTGCAGATTGATTTCAATGAGGAGAGGGTAACATGTGCTGCATATGAACCTGAACTGCAAACGCGTGATTCGATCATAAAGTGCAACTCTAAAACAATAGAGTAATTGTTCATGGGCAATGATATGTTTTGGGATCGACTTAGAGTCATTTTAGCCCGAACCGCTGAGTGAGAGTTAAAATGACTTTTACACAGATTTATGCCCAAGAAGATTATCTCTTTTACTTTTACTATCACTTTGGAGGGCATTTAGAAAATGACACTGAAAAAAGTGACAACAAAAAAGGTTGAAAACTTATCGCAAATGTAGAAAGACATTACACTGTACCTGTCATTTTGTAGTAATCACTTAGTGTATCAGGAGTAACTTTTAGGACAACTCCAATATTTCTTATGTTGACGAAAGAGCATGATTTGGTTAATATAAAGTAAGTTTTAAGTAGGAATTCCGATTCGATTTAGCTCTAACTCATTACTGAATTGTGCTTCAGAGTAGAAAAGCAGACTAAATTACGAAAAAAATTATTTATCTAGGGTTTCCTCTATTTTATGTGCTAAATGGTATTATCTGACAAACAAAGACAGGCTCACACTTCCCTTTTGCAAAAATAAGTTTTACCAAGAGTCTATTCTCCCAAACTGCTAAAATCTCCCCCTCCATAACGCATAAAAGTCGCCAATCCACAAAATATAACTCCTTAACAACTTTCCTCATACTTCAAGACATGCAAGCTGTTACTGTACCTTATTCAAGCTATAACATGCTCGATGTTGGTCTTACGCCAAGACCAAACCAAGCACGTGACCAGGAGCCTGACCTAAACACTTAATAGATCGCTGCCATCATTGATACCAACAGAAGCACGTTATTAGGTTATATGCTTCTGACACCAAGCAAAAGTCTTGCTTTATGAAACTGTGTACAAGAACATTACGATAACCATGGTAACTGCTCTCTCTCTCGCTCCCTTCAAATGACTGAGGAAATAACACCTAAAGAATATGCAATGCGCTCAAACACGAAATCAAATAACGTCAATTTTCTTCCCGCAATATCACTCACTGATATCAGTGGTTTCATCAGTGATAGTCGCGATGATAGATCAACTTAAACTTGATGTTGCTGTAACAAACTATTACTATAGCATTGTTGTAAAGAGCAGCAAAAACGTACTTCAAAAGAAGTTTTCTCTCTGTTGCTTACTTAGATGTAAGTTTTTTTCGACTTTCTCATTCAAAATTCATTATGTGTTCATATCAATTCATTCATTTATTTTAATAACGCTTTGTAGGACCTCAAGGCCCACCAGATCCTCCCGGTATACTTGGACGCACTGGTTCCCAGGACCCTCCTGGATCCCGCACTACGAAGGGGAAGAAAGGGACTTAGGGGTGTGCAGGGTCGCCAGGGAAAACGCGGCATGAGAGGAACTCCTGGAAAATCAGCACAAAAGAGAAAAAACCGCAAATGATCCCGATTAAAAAATAAGGAATGGCTTGGATGTGGGAATGGTGAGGATAGGGAACTGGGGTGAATTGCTGGTTTTCACGTGACGTCACTAAATTTCAGACTTCAGAACTATTGATCCTCCTGAGATTTTACTTTCATGATGTATTAGAGCAGCTAAAAACTAATATTCAGACAAATTTTCACTCCAAATGGGTTCTTGGTTTAGTGATAGACTACTCTTGAATTTCTAAGCTTTTGCGTGACGTGGCCTTTACATGACGAGCGAGAGAGCTGTTATGTTGGTTTAAAAGGTGACTTATTTAGGGAAATTCAGCTATCTGAACAGTTCTTGTATTAGAATAAAGTATTATTGTTACGTTTATGAGTTCTTAGAGAGATAAATTCACGCTTTTGTAGCAAAACTCAGTGACAGATGTTTCTGCTGGTTTCCGGCCGCCATGTTGGTGCCCATCAAGGTGGGCACCAGCATGGCGGCTCCATACAAATCTCTATAAATTTGGGAAAAACGTTTCTCCTCATATCTTCCGTAAGAAAAATTGCTGTGACATGAATCTTGGCGAGAGTCTTTACATATCTAGCTTCTTTCTATTTCCAGATTCTAGACTAAATCGATTGAACGGTTTTTATTTTTTATTTTGATCTATTTTGAATGGTGTGACACTGAAAACCAGCAATAGCAATTATTTTTATAAAATTATCTTAAATTATGGCTTACAACTGGCTTCTTTTTGTAACTTTTTTCATGCTACGATGCTACGAATGGCACCTTCATAAACGAAACTAGAATTCTCTTTACTATATATCTTAAAATTATGAGCGAGATTCTTTTCGAAAACACAATAACGCTACATATTCTTGCTTAACTAGCTACACGTTGGTATGCCGGCGTGGTATACCGTTCTATCTTTAAATCAAATTGTATCAGTCCATTGACGTCACCCGGCTGGCAACAACAGCAACGATGTCAGTAAAAACAACAACAAGAACGTAGTGTTTTAGACGAATAAGTTTCCACCCAACATGCAGCTCTGTTTGTTTTTGTTGTACCTAACTCCAAACTAAAATTCATCCATTAAGCAACTATTACAGAAGACGCTTTCATCTGAGTAGTACTGCAACGCTCCACCGCTCTCAAAAACACCTTGTGAGTAGCACTGGAATTTTCGTCCACATTTTGGACAAAAATTGCTTCTGTGATTTTTCCTTGGCCATACTTTTGCTTTAATTCCTCGGCAATGGCTAGTTGGGGATTCTGAGAAGTCATTGGTTCCAGGCTATGATAATGAAGCCCAGCTTCATGGCCAAGTAAGGCCATATCTCCAGTGGCTTGCGCTTCGTTTTGACAATCAGCGGGACAGATAACTTTCAATTCCGTCTCTCCTAAGCTTGAAACTATCGCCACCGGGATTTGGAGCACGTTGATGAGGACCCATTAAGCAATCCAGTCACCCCATTCACCTTCCATAGCCATTCTTCGCAGATAAATGTCCCATGCCCCGAGATTGATAAATTCACTGAGATGAGTTCCATCTGGGGTGGCTGGATTACTTCTGAGATACTTCACCAGGTCAGAGCGTAGTTTTTTGGCACTCTGAGATGCTCTTGCAAAGTAGCTGGTCATGCATTGCATGAAACAAACAATTGCCATCTTCGGGGGTTGGGGGCTGGCGATAAGCAAGTCCTGCATTTCCCACTTCTATATCCAACCGGTTTTTTGGGAACTCTCTGTTGTCAGAAGCTTGCTGGCAGTCTGCCATCCACCGGAAAACTTTGGGTAAATCGTTTTCAGCGCTCAAAGCTGACGCAAGATTTAATAAATCGCTCACCATTTCATCTCGAGGCTCTCCGTTGAGAGTAAGGCCGGAATGGTTGCCTCTCGACAATAATATGTGGTTTGCAAAAAGACATGTGAATACACCACAGTCGGTATCATTCTTTTGCTTGGGACATTGAGGTGTGGACTCGTCCCAATTATTTTCCTGGAAGAGAGTTTTATCCTCATCAGAAAGCCACTGAAGTTCGTTTCTAATAAATCCTTCTTTGATGATATTAAAAATTGTTCGGTACGTTGCTGTAGTGCATCTAGCGGAATCGTAAATGTAAAGGCATAAATTAAGAACACTTATAAGGACCAGCAGCCAGTGGTTCTCAGTAGGAAGGAGTACTGGAACCATTAGTTGTTCATACTTCCACAGAGCGTTGTTGCCTATATGTTTGGAGTATGTAGATGTTTCGACCGGTCGATGCAATGAAGGATAAAAGTAGGAACTTGCTAATCCCCAGTTCCCTCCTCCAAATGCTCGATTATTTCTCAAAAAGTCAAAATACAAGTTAACAAACTAAGCTTCTAACAAACTGGCGTTGTCTGTTCTTGCTCGCTTCGCTGGTGGGCCTGGAGAATCGGCTTCATGGCCTATGCAATTATCATTTCGTCTTCCACTGTCACTCTTTGCCTTTTGCTGCCAGTCATTTTCTGCTTCTTTGGTTACTGAGGTAACATCATCTACTTTAAACCACCTAGTTTTGTTCTTAAGTGTCACGGGATCACTGTAGCTGATAAAGAACTTGTGTATAGAATGATTAGCCTCAAGGATCACCCCTTCACAGGTGTTCTTTAGCAAGTTTTTCTTTCCCTAAACTAATTTCTTTGAGATAGGGACTCGAATCAAAACGGTTTCTCCCTTGTAATAGAGTGAAGGTGGATTTCGCCTTAACTCCCGCTTTGCCATATACTGCGAAGCCTTATTAGACGCATCCAGAGCTTTCTGCATGATAGAGTTGCGTTCTATTAATAGCTCTGTTAGTTCTTCCGTCTTGCATTCATTCATTTCGATACCATTGCTGTTTTCTTCTGGAACTTCATATTCCTTCTTTCCCCCAAGAAACAGTTTATTCCGATACCTATTGGGCTTTCTATCGAAGTACACTTCAAATGGAGAAAGCTGTCCAAGAGAACGATGCGGTGATTCATTGTAGAGTTGCTGGTACTGTTGCAGATACTCCACCCAGTTGAGATCGCCATTGTTGTTGTTAATTAAATCAAACTTTATTTTTTTCCTTCCACGTTCTGTGTGAGCGCTCGTCTTTTCCTTGGGTCTGGGGACTACATGCGGAGATTTTAATTATGCGAACGTTAAGCGTTTCACAAACAGTCTTTACTACTCCCTTAAATTCTGGAATTCGCTTTGCAAAATTTCTGGAGGGCCGTGTTCGATGTAAATGTCTAAAAGATGTTCCGCCACTTCACTAGTCTCTTTTGTTTGAAGAGGACGTAAGAAAAAAAATCTGCTGAAAATGTCAATAACAGACATGTATTTATAAGTATCAACGTCCATCGTAGCCGACATGCTAACCATGCCTACAAGATCCACTTGATGTCTTTCTTGTACTTTTGATGCCCTGATTGGCTGGAGAGGCGCCTTATTTTGAAAAAGGGGCCTAACTTTTTGCTTCTGCTTCATTGAATTTAGACTGTGTTGGATGATTCGACGTGATAACCCACGGTAAACTTGAGACATTTGTTTGCTCAATTTTTTAGCCCCTTCCCCTTTCGTTTCGTAGTACGTACTATCCAAAAGCTAAGAAACATTCGACTTTTTCACCACAATGCAGTTAGTTACCTTTTCGACTATTCGTTTCTTCGGCTGTCCAACTGTCGGATCGTAGATTTCTTTCACGGCATAGATTTCGCTTCGTAACTTCCGATAAACCCGTTACCTTAACCCTTTGTCACCTTTCTTAGGCCAAGTTGTTGTTTTGTTGGTTCGCGTCCCGTCTCTGTTGTCTTTCGTGTAAGATGAGTGAGACGAGTGTTGTCTTTCTTACACGAAAGACAACAAAGACACCCAATGCAAACGTTGGTTCTTATACCTTGCTTTATCTTTACTATCTTTACATACTTCTAAAAACTAAATAAAAATTTCATTGCCCTTAGAAATTAAAAGTCTTGTTCAGCTCTCTTCGTAAAAATTGTACCCAGAGTAGCAGAAAATTGTTTTCTTCCTAACATTCTTGGGTGGTCGGCCGACTGACCATGACCAACAAAACATGCCGACAAAAGAACAATTGCCCGCTCAATGGTAACTGCCTTCAATCTTCAGTCGTTTATCAAGCTACCGTCACACGGAATGACAACAACACCTCTGAAACATACATTGGACTCACAGAAACCGACTTCAAAACAAGACACAGAAATCACACCGCATCATTCCGCCACGCCAAGCACAAAAACTCTACCGAACTTAGCAAACACATCTGGACACTCAAGAACGACAACATTGACTATTCTATTTCATGGCGCGTCTTATCATCTAAGTCTCCCTACAACAGCTCCAGTAAAAGATGCAACCTCTGCCTAAAAGAAAAATTCCTGATAATTTACCGACCCGACCTCTCATCACTAAATAAGCGTAACGAACTCGTATCTTCATGCCGACACAGAAACAAAGCGTTGCTACGCAACGGCTGAACTTTAAAGTTTTTAAGTTTACCGCGTATTATGTAAATTTTCCTAGTATATACATTTGCCTTTCTCAGGGGCCTTAACATGCAATTGTTACAGAGTCGTAATTGGTTAATTGTGTGACGTAGTAAAATGCGTGTTGCTTAATTAAATCCTGAGCAAAATCTCTCGTAAACGATTAGTGTTTCTAATTGGTTAAGAGTTTTAAAACCTTTATTACGTGTTTTAAACAATTTATGTACCCAAAACTTTATAAAGGCCTTCGCGTAAAAGCTTTATCCAGTTCTTTTGTTTAGTCTATACGGCTGAATGGAGTTATATATATATATATATATATATGTATATATATATATATATATATATATATATATCTGACATCTGACCATATATAATTATATATAGGTGAAAACATCGAGCACTCTCAACGTGCATTTTTAACCTTCCTCTGATATGTAAGTCCATGCTATTCCTTATTTTTTTGGTCGGGATCATTTGCGGTCCCCATCGGGGATCATTTCCAGTCCGGGATCATTTGCTGTCCAATTTGGGGATCATTTGCGGTCCGGGATCATTTGCGGTCTTGGGATCATTTGCGGACCCGTACAGATCAGAAAACCGTAGCTGGCGTAGTCAGGTTCCTAAAGGAGGGAAGATTGGAGGGGAGAGGGGGTGAATAGGACAAAGGAAACACTCAGTTTTCTTTAGTCCACCCCCCCCCCTCTTGCCCCTGTTAAATTCAACGAGTATTTGCTATTTTTCTTCTGATCAACTCGTTGGAGCAGAAAAAATGATCCTTAACTTTATAGTTCGAGCATGCTTACGAAAAAGAACAAAACCATAATATTTCAATAACTCAACCATATTGGGGAGGGGAAGCTAAGTCACATCCAATGAAGCTAAGTCCAATCTCCCAGACCTGAACACCCCCCGTTATACTCTGTCAACGAAGACTGATTACCCCTCCGCCCCCCTGAAAACCATCTGATCCCCCTCGAAATCTTCCGACCCCCCCAGATGATAGATGACTGTTGCTTAATGTAATGAATTCGAGGATTTCGAGAGCTTAATATTCAAAAGCATGACAAGGCTGAGGTTTCGTGCAGTTACATCATTTTATCATATAAAGTACGGCGTTATACAAGGATTTCCAGCCTTGAGAAAAGCCGTAACAACACACGTAGAAAAATATCGTAATTTTTACGTGTGTTTAATATCGCCAATGAGCTGCTGACATGTCATTCGCTTTTCGCGTCACTCGGTCATGTTGATGAATGAACGGCGAAGCCTTCGCTATTCTCAATCCAAGGTCGTTTGTCGGAATTTCTTTCAGATTATGGCTGCGAAAACACTGAAAAATCTGCATCGCTTACAGACAGTGGCGTTTGAACTTTCTTAGAAGGGGAAGAAAACCAAAACATGGAAAGAAAAGCCGAAAGTTACATATTCAGTGGTTCTGGTAATGGCATTTCTCGCGACTGAGAAGGAAAATCAACAACTGGAAGATTTGCCACAGGCCAATTCTGGCCGTGTAGCTGTTTTTCTGTCGGAAAGGAAAAAGTCAATATCTGAGAATTTTGCATATTGAAAATTACGCTCATTGTTTTTGTCATGATTCGACGCATTTTTCAGCCTTAGCGCCAACGCACTTTATGATTTTATGCGGGGATTATCGATCCTTTTATTTTCATTCATTAGTAAAATTGACATTTCTAGTCAGTTTCGTCTGGTTCATTTTCGCGATGAACATGTGATTAAAATCCGTTTCGATCGTGTTTGAGATCCTAGAACATTATAATAATAATAGCTTTAATGTATTTTCTAGTTTTACAGCAATGTAGAAAGTCACTTTTTGTTACACTCAAGCATCTGAGTCAATGCCAGACCTGATATGACCCGCTTCTTTCAATTCAACTTTCGAACCGCTTACATATAGACCAAGAACTCTTGCTTGTCATAATGGCGTAACGGAAATTATGATGCGAGCGTACATCCTTTGATCCTTCTAGAAAATCGCAGGAAGGACATTTCTTAATAGGCTAAACTAATTGTTTTCAAAAGGTAGTTTTTTCAACGCAGCACCGTGACACCGTTCAGCACCTCTGAAGCATGCGACGTTTTCATCCCCTCGCGTTTCAAGACAATAGGTATTGAACCTTCGTTAATTTTTGCTCCTCCTTATTTATGAACGATTGAGACCAAAATTCAAATTAATAGTTTCGTGAAAACTTTCAGATGTATCTTCGGTAGAAAAATCTAATTGCTAAATCTGCAATTGGTGAAAAATTTTCTCGCCGAGAGATAACAACGAGAAAGTCTGACATTTCAATTCCTGAACATCTGTACTTAGATTCGCTCACAAAGTCTCCATGTCGTGGTTCATTTTGAATCTAGCGGAAAGTCTGTGTCTCCATCTAATGGAAAAGTTTACCTCTTCTGCTTTTCATTGCGATAATGGACAGAATGAGAGGTGCGTTCTTCTTTCACAACAGTCTGATCATTTGGAAGATTTTAACAAGTTCGATTCACAAGACACAATTTTTCAGGAGTACGATCCACCATCCCTGGGTGACTATAACAACATGGATTGGAAAAGATCTCGACAAAATGGTGGATTTCACTTTGGAAGGCTATGAAATGTGTCGTTCTTATCCAAATTCTCGGAGGTTTAGCCGTTGGCTTATTTGCAATTGGAATTGTAGTATTGGAATTGAATTCCGTTGATCTGTGTTTCGAGCTGCAACATCAAAACTGGACCTCAGTTCCGAAGAAGATTTTAAAACATAATTGTCACTGCGGACACCATTAGGTCATTTCCATCGCAGTTATGGTCGATTCTTTTAATGATAACAATGTTTGGTTGGCCATTTGTGAAGAGACTCAATCTTTTATTTATCAGTTTGATTGCTTCATTTGTAGATATGACTTACCGACTTTATTTTCACATTTTCGGGACATATACAACATCATGGAGGTCCGTACCTTTGAATACTCTTTTTCTTCTCGTAACCGTCACGAACTCCATTTTGGTCGCAAGAGCAATTGTCAACAACAGAGAATTAGAAGGACTATCGAAAATACGGAAAACTGTAGAGATTACACTGATCCTGTGTGGTCAATTTTTATTTGCTATGATTTTGGCCTATACACTGGTCTACCTTATTATTACATTTTACGACAGTAAAGACGATACTTACAGAGTAGTAATAACCTGCGCTTTCCCTTTATCAGCAGTTCTCCCTAAAGCAATACTGCGGCTAGTTTTGCAGCGGATTAGTTTTCTTCATCCTGGGAGGTCATATATATTGCTCAGTACTCTTTACAACGGATGCACGATAGTCTTCCGCGTGATGCAGGCTGAACTTGGTAACCGGAAACTCTTTATTCTGATGAGTTGTTTGCATGGCTGTGTTCATTTACTCGAAAGGTTAACTATCCTTTTGCGAGATTACCTTTGGTTCTTTATTTTGAATAAGCTTCAAAGAGACTCTTGTGCTCAGGAAGTATTGAGTACAGGTGCAATTGGCTTCCGCACCCCAAGAAGCATGCGCCTTGTGGCAGACATGAGCATTCAGATGATTCTTGGAGAATTGACTGCATTGGTAACAGCGGTCGGCTACATACAATAATATAATAATAATATACAGTATTTATAGACCGCTAATTCCCAATGGTCTAAAAGCGCTTTACATAATAAAAATAACAAAATCCTAAACCTACAAAACTACATTGTCATTCTATAAAAATTCCCAATGGTCCAAAAGCGCTTTACATAATAAAAATAAGAACAAAATCCTAAACCTACAAAACTACAAAACTAAATTGTCATCCTATAAAAACATCATCATTCTATACAACATCATAACCAATTTTAAAAACCCACGTCTTGAGCTTAGATTAAAAAGACGAAAGGGAATTACAAGATCTAAGTTCGAATGGAAGTGCATTCCAAACAGAAGGTGCGGCAATAGTAAAAGACCGGCCACCATAAGTTTTAAGATTAAATTTAGATGTATAAAGTAAAAATTGATTGGAGGATCTAAGAAGTCTACCAGGTTTATAAGGCTTGATGAGATCAGGGATATAGCTAGGTACAGCACCACGAAGCGCCTTAAATGTAATTACTGCAATTTTGAAAGTTATTCTTTGTTCAATTGGTAGCCAATGAAGTTGAATAAGCAACGGCGTAACATGCTCATATCTACTAGTAAGGTGAATAAGCCTAGCAGCACTATTTAGGACACTCTGTAAACGTTTCAAGATACATTTAGGCTGACCGTAGAGCAGTGAGTTACAATAGTCGATCCTTGCAGTAACAAAGGCATGAATTAGAGTTTTACATGTATCGTAAGAAAGAAACTTGCGAATCTTAAAAATATTGCCTAAATGAAAAAACGAAGACTTGCAAACAGCAGTAACGTGCGGCAACATCGATAGAGAGTTATTAAAAATAACTCCAATATTTTTAGCAGTAGTTGAACAGTCAACAGTGTCAGAGGCAATCACCAGGTTTGTTAACGCAGGACGTGGGCGATAGGAGGATGAAAAAACTATAATTTCAGTCTTCCCACTGTTCAGCTTCAGCTTGTTATTTAACATCCAAAGGTCAATATCTTTAACACAATCTTCAAGAGCAGATGTACATGTTGACATATCCTCAGGCGATGACGTTTCAAAAGATAAATATAGCTGTGTATCATCAGCATAAAAGTGGTAAGATAGACCATAAGATCTTGCAATATCACCTAAAGGGGAAGTGTACAAAGAATACAGCAAGGGGCCCAAAACGGAACCCTGAGGTACACCATAAGGTAAGGCATGCACATCAGAAGAGACATCTTGGATTCTGACATACTGAGTGCGATCAGATAGATATGAACGAAACCAGTCCAGTGCCTGGTCACAAATGCCAAAACGGGTAGATAGTCTAGCAAGGAGAAGAGAATGATCAACTGTATCAAAAGCAGCAGACAGGTCCAGTAGAACCAAAACAACAGATTTTTGATTGTCAATGGACATAGCAATGTCATTGTAGACTCTGAGAAGAGCCGTTTCGGTGCTATGGTGAGCACGGTAGGCAGACTGAAAGACTTCACACAGACCATTGTTGTCAATGTAGTCAACAAGCTACAAACTACATACAGATGTACAGGTTTATGTACAACGGCGACAATCCATCCCTTTCTGACATGCACCTAATAGAGGAATTTTTATTCGTGTTGCCATAGGTGTAAGCATTGAATTTATGTTCAACTCGTTCACGTTTTGGCTGCAAATGTCCCATTTCAGTGTCGCTGTGGAGCGAGTCTGGAGGAAAAAATGGAAGAAGCATATGATAGTTTGTGTTATTCAGTCTGCTCTGACGATCTGCTTCTTTGCCAAACATTTATTCCCAATAGTGAAATTGAAACAGTCGTCGGCTGACACAAACCGACATTTCAATTGCAGAGGTCCATTCTCGAGATTCTAGTCGAACAGGTTCGATCCAAGTATCGAAACGAATTTGAGATCCCTTTCGTGTTCCTTTACTGCCTTATATGGTTGGGTTAAAATTACAGTTCCACGAGTAAACTCAGACATTTTAATTTCCGAAAAAAACTTGTTTTTTTTCATTGGATGCGGAATGCAAAATTGCATATTCTTTGTCTCGTTAACAGGAAGCTATGAGTTACGATGTTATGAGAATTCACAGCATAATAAATTTTTGACGGTCGATGGCGAGCAAAGTGTGTGAGGAAAAGTCATATTGCAAGCAACTCTTTTTCACGTATGAGATGGTTTAAATTGACAGCTGACTTGTTTGGGGGTATGACATCATAGCGTTCATTTTAGATAGTAACTTATCCGATGTTGACATTTCCTTATTGGGCCAGATCGGGTGCTTACCGCCCGACAGGGTATGTTTGTCGGGGACTTAAGTCTAAAACAAGATATAAAAGTTCATTTTTAGCTTCTTAAATCTAACAGCGTCTTTGTGACTCTTACTGCATTTGAAGTGTTTAAGAGAGTGTAAATGTTGTGAGTGCGCCTATTTTTCCTCCTGTTTTTTTCCTTTAGTGTTTCAGTTGACTGCCCTGGAAGTGAAGATGAAGACGACCTGGCTGTAAAAGGTGTTACTGGACTAGTGCCAGTTCTCGCCATTGAGGATGGTGAATCTTATACACACATGTCACTCGAGAGAGAAACTGCTATAATCGCCGAATACAAGAAAGCTCTTTTATCTGCTGGCTATGATTCAAGTTCTGCCTCCAGTTTAGATTCTGAAAATGGTGGAAAAAATGGTGAGTTTCAAAGTGACTCCTACTATGATCATGATGATGGCAACCGACATCCAGTAGAAATCTTTTTTTCCGGAGTACAAATGTTTTCCGATTAGTGAATAAATCTACAGCGTAGAATTCGGTTAGTTTTTTATTTCCGATTTAGCTGCCTTTTATCTGTTGAAATTTCGGTAATAAATTCTGAGTACATATTTGAACAAAGTCTGCGCATATCACGAACTTGCTCTTAGCAAGAGTCGTAGCGGCAGTTGTAGGAAGAGTCGCAACAAAAGTACATATTCAATTAAATTGCGGCAATTTAAAAGGTTAGAAGTGATTTTATCCCTTAAACAATGAAATCGCTATTTGGCAAACTTGAATAGAGAACAGTCGCATAGGACTGTCCAGCACGTACATTGCTACTTGTGTTGTTAAAGAAACTGAAATAGCTAAGTTTAAGAAAAAGATGTCAAACGCATGGAGATGGGAAGGGGTAGGAATGGTTTTGATATCAGCCCGTGGGGTTCGATCTTAAATATATTAAGGAATCCAGTGATTGTTTTTGACTATGATATAAGTGGCCGTCGCCGCCAAGAGTTTAAGGAGGTCAAAATAGAATTCTTTAAAAACAGCTCCATGCAGTATAAGCCGGTGATGAACTAATGAAAAAGCTAGAGGACGACCAGACTGAAACATGATAAACATAAATAATTTATTCAAGAAGAGTAATTTTCGATACCAAATCCAGGCTGATTACAACTGACAATCAGAGCGAAAGACAATACCACGAGGAGCCTATGATAACCCAAATCAAAAATTTCTGATTGGTTGATAGGTGGCATGAGTTTTCAGGACCAATCACAAAGCTAAGTGAGACAAACACTAATCGAAATCTTGGTATAGCCGCAAACGCTAATCACACGTATTTCAAACTTTACTAGAACAAACTTGACACATTGTTGAATACGGTAACTGAAAATGACAAAATTACAAACACGCGAATGAGCATAAAATAACTTACATCGTATGAGTGAAAGTACTGGAAAACGACAAAGCGAGATAAACAAGGATACTTACAAGACGAATGTGACCAACCCAAAGACGAAAACATGAAACCCAGAGCTAGATATGTAACGGTAATTTTCACAAACTAGACAACTCACCAAATAAATTACGCGCAACCAATATATATACGATATGCAAATAAATATAACAAGTACAAAACTGGTAACTGACAAAGGACACTAATGGAAGACGAGAAAATGAACACCTAACACGAAACTATGAAACACCAACACTAACAAAAAATGATAGTACAAATTCTTGCGCCTACACTTGGTATTTTTCGACCAGCCAAATAAGCCATTAAAACTGAAGATAAAAAGTTCAAGCTGGCGATTTTACCTGGTCAAGGGCTAAATTTCATTAGTGTAAATTGCATCTGTATTTTCTGTGCGGTAGCATAGAAGTTAAACATACACGTACAATGTTGTGTCGATTACATCAAAAGATAGAGGAAAAGCGACTTAGGTTTGTGCCCAGTTTCATGTTTACTTCGGGTGACAACGCGAGAGATAGTTTCCCATTTGCTGATTCTCTAAATAGATTGTCTCTAACAATCACGAACAAAGTTAAGATATTGATCTCATTTCATTTCTACGTCTGATTAATGAGCAAACAAAAGTGTTTTTGTGTTAAGGACTCTACCATTTATATGGCAGATGATTGAAATCCTCTAAAGTGTTTAACCACACTCCCTTGATCACGACGGTCACATCTTAAAACGAAAGTGAACAAAACAATTTATCATCATCAATTGCGATCGGAAATGATGAATACGAAGGAATTAAACTCGCTGAGCAATCATTTGATTCTTACTTTATAAGCAACCTTTATTAAAAGACTTTCTCATAAGCGTTTACTCGTTAAAAATACGCCCACAAAATGCCTTTTGAATGACAAATATGAAATTTTTTTTTTTGTTCGTGGTTGCAACTTATATTTACATTACTAAGTAAACGGAGACAGTTCGAAAGTAAAAAATAATCAAGTTTGTAAAATTTTACGCTGAGTTATTAATGCACATACCAACTGTCAACTACTTCAGTTCGAGACGGTGTCCTGAATTAATTATCATTGATCCAGATGTATTTCATTCGTCTTTTATTTTAGAAGATCCCTAGATAGACCCAAAATGCTTTACCAATAGGAAATAATGGAAAATTATTTTCTCTTTATTTATTCCAAACTCTTGCCCTTCCCTTGAAAAAAATTTCTCATCAAATTATGTCTAATTATTCAGAATAAAAGTTTTGTGCAAAACTTAGTGTTTGCTTTTGTAATGGAAGCAAAGTCTGACTCCTGTTTCTGATAAAAAGCGACAAGTTTTATCACTAAACTGGTGTTCGCCAAACTCTCGTGTTCAATTTAAGAATGAATGAGCCTTAAAGACAATCGTAGACAAATTGTGACATTGGCGAACACCTAAAATAAAAGACGGCTAAAATATAGAAGACTGCTTGAAAAAAGGATTAAGGATAATTATTGCAGGACACTCTCTCGAACTGTCGTAGTTGACAGTTTGTATGCGCATTAAAAGAAAGCAAACGTATCTGGGGAGATGCTAATTGGAAGTACAATTTAAGTGCTTGCGGCTGAGCAGTTTTTGTTGACACGAAATATCTCTCGTCGCTACAACAGGTAACTTAGTGGAGAAAGGAATCAACCATTTTTTGAGCTGCGAAGTGATGGCGGCAAAAAACTTAATAGGAGGTAAAACACAGTTAAAAAAGAATCGGCTTTATTCAACTAATAGGTAGATGAGTTGCATTAACAATCAGTTTCTTTCACAGCAGTGCACACTCTCTTCTCCGTGACAGCATTTCTTGGGAATTCTCTGATCCTTGTTTCCCTTCACAAGGAATCTTCCCTTCATCCACCGTCCAAACTCTTGTATCGTTGTTTGGCAACAACTGATCTGTCGGTTGGCCTTGTTGCCCAGCCCCTCCATGCTACCCTGAGCTTTTCGTATTCCTGGACTCTCGAAGACTGGAGAATTTTCTACGACACAAATAACGCAGTCATCATCACAAGCCATATGTTATGTGGAGTGTCGTTATTGACGATGACGGCCATAAGCGTGGACAGACTGCTCGCCCTGCTGTTGGGGCTTAGATACAGACAAATCGTAACTTTGAAGCGCACATATATTATTTTAGCTAACTTTTGGGTTTTAAGTCTTGTTGCTTCTTTAAGCACCATTTTTAAAACGAATATAACCTTTTCGTACGGCCGAATACTTATACCAATTTGCCTTGTTATTTCAATCACCTCATACACAAAAATCTTTAGCGCTCTTAGGCACCATCAGGCTCATGTACAAGATCATTCTCAACAACAGCCGAGCCAACCAAGTGCACTGAACGTGGCGCGATACAGAAAGGCAGTGTACAGTGCACTTTGGGTTCAACTAGCATTAGTTGTTTGTTATACACCATATGGTATAGTGGAAATTGTGCTCAGTAAAACATATTCATCGCACTTATGGGTCTTTAGGGAAATAACAATTGTCTTAGTCTACTTTAACTCGACGTTGAATCCGTTTCTTTACTGCTGGAAGATCAGTGAAGTAAGGCGAGCAGTTAAGCAGACAATCAGGCAAGCACTTTGCTGTCTATGAAGCTAAATCCCGCTGGGGTTAAAATCGTAAATAATTTTCAAAAAAGCTGACTTAAAAGTCACCGGTTCTCTACAGGAAGCTCGTAGGATATCGTTAGAAAGTAGTCGTTGGTATTCTTTGCGGAAGAGAGTAATTCTAAACACTATCAACACATCTTAGGTATATTTTCCTGGCGATGACACTTACCCTGAATACAACAACACATAGTTAAAGAAAATACGTATAATATAGAAAAGAACAAGATGTTAGTTTGATTCTACTGTCTTGCCTTACACTAAATTAAGGGGTAAAAGCACTAAGAGCTGTTGGAGTCGTCTTTTTCTTAACAGTAAAAAAATTCAATTCTTATTCCATTGTAAGTGAGAGCGCTTGACGTTAACGCCATATTGTCATCAGTTCACGCCAAGTCTCCTGGCCTGTTACAAACCTAAATTTGTTTTGTTACTAATTAGATGTCCTTAATGCTGATGAATTTTAGAGATGCAATTATTACTTGCAAAAAAAGAGTAAGTCAGCGTTTAGAGTAAAATTAACCATCATCTGTTCCTAAAGAGTTCATTTCAAAATTTCTCGTTTTTGCAAGTCTTAACGTTTTACTTCATCCTCTTCCCTCAGCTGAAATGATTTTCTTCCTGAGAAGACGGAGCTTCACCTTATGTGGTGATATAATAACACTATCAAAGATGTCTGTATGAATGATTCTTGACCGTAATTTATTCCCATCAAAATTAAACATTATATATCAGGAAAAAGAGTAGTTGTGACGCACTATAGACTCCCGCCTTAACTCTGCATAAAAATTTTACCAACCTAACTATTTTTTTACTTTGGAACTGTCCCCGTTTTCTTAGAAGTATAAATGTCAAGTAAGGATCAAATGCTTGCCCAGCGAGTTTTAATAATTCCTTTGTATCTATCATCTCCGATCACAATTAACAATGATGAATTGCTTTGTCCACTTTTGTTTCTTTGGTCGTGATTGTTAGAGACAGTCTATTTGGAGAATCGAATTTATGGCCCAAGTGCGAAGCGCGCGGGCCATAAATCGAGCAGAAAAAACGAAGATAGCAAGATATTTATTATATCTCTTGGTACAAATAAAGATGGAAAGATTTCAGTTCAGGCGGAACGGCTGTAAATGATTGACGCGCGTCAAATCCTGAGTACAAGAGCATTTTATTGGCTTCCGATGAAAACTGGACTTTGAGTCGTCAAAATTTCAAAATGTTCGTTTAATGTCCGTAGTTCTAAATAATGCAAACTTAAACGAAGAGAAAGGTTCAAGCGCACAAAGTTTTCTGCAAGGAACTGTGATACAATGCTGTAAAAATAACTTTATACGTCGAGGGTTCTCTTCAAATGCCCGAAATCTGCAAGACAACGTGTTTCTTCGTAGAAAGTGCGAACTGCTAACTTTGTCCAATGTCAACGTGAAATGGAGGTATGAATGAATTTTATTAATGCCATTGAATAGAACACAAGGATCTTTTCAACGGTAAGTATCCAATTTTTTGTGTTTTGAGGCGTTTTCATGGAAGCTTTTAGGAGGATCACCCGGTGGAGACTGAACAAGATTTAAGACATTGTTGGAAATTGAGCCGATGTTTGTTGACACGGTGAAAAAAGGATGTGGCGTCGTTCAGGGGCCGAACCTTATTTTCTCGGAGTAGTTGTATCGGCGCCTTCAGACCATTTTTTTTGCAAATTATTTTTAGCACTCCAGCATAAATTAACGATTCGTGCTGATAAATCGTCCCAAGTCACCCTTTCAATTCAGACCGTTTTTTATGCAAACAAAACGCCTAGGGTGTTACCGTGGGATGCGTTGGCTACTAAGCGTGGCATTGAAAGAAATCGTGCAGGTACATTAAACTACCTTGATTAGTCAGTTAGATCAGCCGAAGAAATCAGCGTAGAAAATTTTAGTGTTGTAGAAACCGTGACTGTTTTTGAAGCCGAAAATAGCGAAGAGTGGCAGATCAAAACCTTTGGATTTTTCTGAAACAAACTGTAACTCAATCTACTGACCTCCGGCTCATCGCCTGTTTTATCCCCCCTAAAGAGAAACAGCTCGGCAAAAACAATTGCCATCTCCGCTGTTGTCTATCAAAAACGTCAGTAAGTATGTAAACAGGCTTTACACACTTGAATACAACTAAAAGACTGTACTGAGTCATTTCTTAGCGAATTGTGGTTAATTTTGTGATATTTCGAGACCATTGCGAGATGTCAATTTCAAAAGAAACCTTACGCAAGGTGAGAGACTTATCGGTAGATTTTATTTTAAATTTCAGGGTTAATCACACAAAAACGTACGCTTCCCTCGAAAAAACACAACCTAAATTAACGAAAATGGAATAAAGCAAAACAACAAGCTCCAAGGAGAAATCGATTTGAGCACCACTGACATCTCCTTTATCTAATCAAAGAACACTTATGGCCACCTCGTGCTTAAATTACTTAATCTACAGATGAAACATGGTTGTGAACTAGTAATTATTGGTCTTGCAGCAATGCAAGGTTGCTCTTATTTCAAAAGCCAAGGTTCCGCAAAATCACGGAGAGATCCACAATTGTGGTAAACATCCAACTCCTCCGAATGATTAACATATAAATTGCTTACAAAAACAGCACAAAATAGTATCATGGGTCTATCGGATTTCCGTTTGCAAAATTCGTCAAAGTTAGCCAATGGAATCCAAATCTTACTTCGCCTGCACGAGCCAAATTCCACTATTTCTTAATTCTGTCACTTTTCGCCTCATAGTGGCCAATACATTTTTTTACTGTAACGCAATGACCTTTAGAAATAGTAGAGATGGTAAGTTTTGAGCTCGGTAAAGAATTAAGAAAGATGTTTTTCGTACAGTCACGGGCGTGGGACAGAGGAAAAAAGTCTGAGTCCCCATGAGGAATCGAACCTCAGACCTTCGGATTCCGCACTCCGATGCTTTACCTCTGAGCCACAGAGACTCTTCGGTAAGCAGGATCAATTACGAAGTTCATATGACACGCGTCCTGCATACTGCTAGGATCAGCAATGTCGATAGCGTAATGTTTGTAGATAGAAATAGTAGAGATGGTAATTTTCGAGCTCGGTAAAGAATTATGAAAGATGTTTTTCGTCTTGTAACGAGCGTGGGACAAAGAAAAAAATTCTGAGTCCCCATGAGGAATCGAATGATCTTTGTTCACACGGTGTTCTCTAGCTTTTATATGATAAGTTTTCTGTCTCGAACGAAATTACCTCAGAACGCACTTAATGTGACCGCTGGTTTTTTTTTGGACTCGGTAAAATAAAAGATATGCAGAAATGAATTCCACAGGTTTTCTTATGTCAGAAGAGCTCAGGATTAACTTCGGCCGCTTCTAATAAATCCTGCCGCCAATTTTTACCTTAGATAAAAATCGATAAAGATTTTACGCATTCCTATTGGCTAGCTTTGCAATTTGTCCGTGCAATGAAAAAGAAACCCAGCGGGATTTTTGCCGTAGTATGCCACAGGCATCCCACGGTATTTGTTACCCTTCCCTAAACTGATCAAGACTCGCTTAAAGGACGATCAACTCTCGCTTGAAAGACGTCATACATAATGGAAATAATATTAAAATATACGCCTTGTAAAATAAATAGATAAATAAATAAGTAAAAAATAAAGGAGACGAAATATGAAAATTCAAATACACCATATTTTACACGTGGGACATGTGCGAACCCTGCTGGTCACGCGCCCAAAAACTTTTTCTAATTACTTTCATAAATCAACCAACATGTTCACTATTTTGATTTCCTGATCTGCCAAACGCTCGTAGCCAAAGGGATACGTTTTAAAGGTGACAGGATCCACCGCACGTTCCTCGTAGACCAATTGGTATTTCACTTGTTCCACCGTTATGAGAGAATGAGATCGGCTGTCTTGCACGTTATCTCCGTGGACGAGACGACAATGGCTGCAACAGTTGGAAGTTCTTTCTTAACAAGGTTGGCGATGCAACCTAACAAGTTTCCCATTTATCGCGCGATAATTGCTGGCGAGCCTCAGCGAGGCAGCAGCCTATTCTTGAAGCGACATGAACCATAAAAGGACAACATTACTTACAGGAAAAAAAAGTTTTCTTCCAGCTTGTCAAAAAATAATCATTAACTTGTTGATTACACTTACATTTTTTTTTCAGAAAGGCCACGACCCGTTTGAACATGAATAAAACCGTTTAAAGTCAGTCTAACACAGGAACAAGTACTGAGTTAGTTCAATAAACTGGGGCCATAACAATTTTAGTAAACTAACAAATTTCATTTTAGAAGCAATTAGTGGGTTACCTAAGGCAATTTCAGTCGTAGACAGGAACAGCCCAACAAATTTCCTTCCATAAAAAAAAAAATACCCATATAACACAATCGCTCCCTGTGTACTTCATTTGCATTGTTTGGTTTTGTCGGCTCTCTTTTGATAACCTGGTAACCTCTTAGAAGGATTACTCTTATACCATACAAACGCCCATGAAGCTACAACAGCAACATTGGCATGACCTTTCAAATGACATATTTAAAAGGCATCCCTTTTACGCTTATCAAAGCGTCTTGCCTCATATTATTTCATCGATATCCTCTTCCATATCCAACGCCAACACTTACTTTCACATTTGAACTCCTAATTTATCATTTATCGCGCTATAATTTATCATTAATTGCGCGATAATTTTTCCATTTATCGCACGATGTTTTGATTTCATCTTGCGATAAGTCTCATTTATCTTTAGAAATACTGAGAAGCAATACTTTAGAAATACTTTCGAAATGCTGACAGCTGCCGGAAGCCATGACGCAAATGACTGCCCTGCTACAACAACGGCCGTGCCCGCGGTACTCGACTTCTGTTTTTAAAAGGTGTGAAGCACTTATATCGAGGTTTACCTTAAAATTTGTCTTTTTTCCGAAAAAAACGTACATACTTCAAATTTACATGATACTGATAGCAAGTGTGTCCTCAACCGTCCCAAATAAGTCATCGCAACTCGTAATATTTGTCTTTTTTCCATAAAAATCGGTCATACCTCGAATTTACATGATACTGATAGCATTTCCTCAACCGTCCCAAAGAGGTCAACGCAACTCGACTTTAATTAAACAAAATTAAATAAAGATTCCCTAGGTGATGCTTGTGCATTGATGTTCGTTTCAAGCCTTACCGGCTCTTGACACGAGACAAGGAGAACTCGCTTAAATTGTATTTTTATCATAAACTGCAATTGTTAAGCTTTCTTCTGATGTATAGTTTGCTGGGAACGAATTTTTTCCCGAAGGACCCCCGCGGTGGGAAATAACCTTTGAGAAGAAGATATGTTAATTAGCTGAAACGAAAAAGGAAAGGAAATACTGAGAAAATTGACATTATTTATCGCAACTCGATTTGTATTAACACAATTAAATAAAGATTCCGTTGGTGACCTTCAAAGAACAGTATGTACATGAGCAGCAATGGTCTAAAACATTGACAAAATTTTCTTACGCTAAGTTAAATGATCGGTATGAGTTAAGATTCCTCAGGAAACTTTCAATGACTCGCTTCGGAGATCAACTTCTCAGTTCTATAATGGAATGTCAATGAATATCCATCAGCAAGTGAATTATTTCATCACTGAAATGAGACAGGTGTAGTTTTTGGAAATGCGGACTTAAAAATTTGTACAAGCAGACTTAAAATGGATAAGGAAAAGAGGAGAAAAATACGACAAGACTATCGAAGGAGAAACCGCGAGATATTGCGAAAGAAGGCCAAACAATACAGAGAGAGCAAGGAGGGGCGCGAGAAGCGCAAAAAGTATCAACAAGAATACAGAAAAAAAATAGAGAAAAGATGAAAGAATATGAAAGGAGGCGCCATATGAAGGAGAAAGACGGCTGCAAAGTTGAAGAAGAGAGACTTATGAATGCTAATCAAAATTTAGAGGAGGAGACCGCAACGAGAATCCTTCCCAACGAAATAGAGCCACCCCAAAATCTGCGGCAAGTAGAAAACATGTATGAAAGGAGAGAGATGTTATCCGAAGAGTGTAAGAGACTGTTCGATGAAATAGAGAAACAATATGACCTTATATAAATAATTAATATAAAAAGAGAATAGCATATTAAGCCGATATTTGTGGACCAAAAAAAGGAATGGCGGATGTGGCACAGTTGGAAGCCGGACTAGCAGACGGTACCCGAACTTTCCTCTTTTTTTTTTTAATTTATTTTACCGAAAATCGAAAATGGAGAACAATATTATTGTTCGTTTGCATTTATTGCTGTCTAGAGCTTGGAATCTGACCGCGGAACAATTTGGTACGGTTCAAAGTCGACTTCTGCCAGGACAAATTCCCATCAGATGGAATTTCCTTGTTAAAATAAACAACAAATTTTTAGTGCGTTTTAGTTCGAAAGAAACGAGGCAGAACGCTAATCCTAGATTAAGGTTGTCTACGGTGTTTGCATTCTTTTGTATTTGTTTGCTTTTGAGGCACATCAGTAACTCCCACTTGTAGAATGTTTCGCCGCAAAAAGATGGAAGGTTTCTTCTTTATTTCGAGCCGCAATGGAAGCGTTTAGTTTTGTTTTATACTTTAGAAGCGACAAAAGTGCTTTAATCTGGCTCAGACTTGAGTTGTACTAGTTGAATCATAGTTGTGGAGAAATGTTTTAAACAATGCATACGACCCATCACGCACCAAAAATGTAGCGACATTAAAAAAGGCACTTGTTTGTTGTTTACTACTGCTTATCATTCAGTCAAAAACCAATTCCCAGAAAAGTTTTTTTACTTCCATTTAACGTCCACCCAGACGTAAAAAAACCTTTTATAAGCGAGACAATAGTTATGTGTACGTCAAAAAGATCACTCAAAGCACCCATGACATTAAATGAAGTGGTGTTTTGATGTCAAGGTATGAGAGCCAATCACGATTCTCCATGTGAAACTCGCACGCAACCACGAAGGGAAAATGGCTTGGTTGACAAGGGATACTAAAACGTAACTGTGATACAGGTTGGGATAATCCACCGTGGGAAATGCCATTTGCTGTGGTTTGTACATGACCCCAAGTTATCACGGGGGAAGGAGGCGGTGATTGACAAAGTTAGGAGTCACTGAAGTAAACATTTTGCAAATTAGGGCTTGTCGCATAGGGTGCATTTGAGCATCTGAGGTTCTCAGTCACCAAATCCTTTGCACAATTAGCTGCCCAAATGTGTTAGTGTCAACGCGCTTCAGGCATGAACACACTACTTCAGAGGCTCATGAAGTATTTGCGTTCGACAAAAAGGTAAATGCCGTCTACCTTTATTCGTCAGCGGAAATATTGGAATCAGTCGCTAGTAGTAGAGTAGAATTTGTTTACGAAAAAACCTGGATAAACCAGCAGGCAACTGCGTATGTCAGCCAATAGTATTCGTGCTTCCAGCTATACTTTTACAAATTAGTTTCTCTGTTTTAACATGACCAGTTGATGTGAAAATTTTTGACAGTGAATTTGAAATCATTAGTTTTTTAACTAAAGAATCTACAGAAACTGGCGCTGTCACGTAAAGTGTCAACAAATCGTAGTTAAAAGAGGGAACCTCAAATTGTTAATCGTAAATCCACAGGATAATACTAGACTTCGTCATTATGTTATATCTGTCCGTAAAACTTCGGTTGTTGGTAACAATAAACGGGAGTTGAAAGTAATGAAACTATTCAAGCAAAAATTTCTTCCGACAGTTGCAAACTGTGACGCAACACTATTTTACTAAAATTTTATTTGCTGCGCAAACTTTGTCGGGATTTTCATGTGATCGACGCAATTTTTGACATACTTTCAATATGCAATTGCAAAGAGCTCTGTCCGAGAACTGGAATTTTATGCGATTGTTCCTTATTCATCCAAGAATTTCTTGCATATACAAACAGAAAGCATCATGTTTAAGCACTTAAATAAATACCCAGCAGCGCGTGGCTGAAAATTAGGTCTTATTACTCCCTCCGAATCTCCAAAACTAACAACAACGACGAATTCAGAAATATCTAAACATAAATTAACAGTTTCGCTAGGTGAAAGTTCACAATAAATGTAAGTCGAGGGGTTATAGAACTTACTAAGTAACACATTTTCGGCAAACTTAACTCGTTTTGTGTGAGAGTAACAAATTTATTTCGAAATGTTGACATGTACTTCACTCGACTTTTCTTCGTTTATTATTGTGGTGGTTAACAATCGCCTTGCTGCGAAATGCAACATTGGTGACAACTATTACAAAATAAATTAAATGAAAACTAACCTGATCATGGTATTGTTGTGGCAAAACAAAATTATATTGGCAAAATGGTATTCGCTATTAACGCAAAAGTTACGGGAATAGTTAGCTTTGTCGAGTAAAACTGTTGGCTGCTGGTGAAGTTTTTTACGATGACGGGAGGTCGTCTAGGTAAAGGTAACATTGGTGACTAATTTGGAAACTTTAGCACTTGGTAAGTACACCTTGGCTTGCAATTCTGATGATTAAAGTTTGCTGAGGTTAGTGAAATATCAGTTTCTATGCAGGAACCTTCTACATGACCTGTACAGTCATATGCTATGCCCTAACCCTAAGTAAAAAATGCATTTGTGCTTGTAAGTACAGTACCATCTAGTGACAAAAATTAATGATTTCCTGTAAGCATGAATGTTTGGGAGAAGAGAATTGACGCCATTTTTGCTAGGATGCATAGGGTTTGATGATTGTAATGTATATCTTTTAGCTTTCAAACTTTCAAGTTTGTAGTAATTGTTACTGTTTACCATATCTATTTCTCTGTACCTTAGGCCCTCAAAGGATGAAGCAGGTGAGTCTATAACCTGACTTTCTTTGTTTGGAATAGTGTTATTATATAATTTTGCTGTGTAAGTTACCATATTGTCACATTTTCTATTATTCAGACTGAATAAAATACTTGTGCTCAAGCTTTCAAAATTGCATGGTGTTTCTTACCAATGATTATACCCAAACTGAACATTGATATAAGGAATTGTTCGCGGGATATGTGAATTTTATTTAATGTTAACAACTGCGTTGAAAACGTAAATTGGCCACCGTAAAGAGTTTAAAGGCTGGCATTTCAAGCGTTAGCCCTTCGTCAGAGCAATCACTCAAGGGTTGAGTGAGGAACTGTGGGTTGAGTGAGGGTTTATATGCAGAAATGGAGCTACGCAATTGGTGGGAATATGGTGACGAGAAAACAAGAATAGATTAGGTGAATGAAAAGCGCTCGTTGATACCGTGAGGATTTAGAGTGCCGATTTGGAAGTAAAGTGATCTGTGATCTTAATGGATCTCTTAGGTCCCGACATTTTCTCTACGTTATGAATGAAAGGACAAGTTTTGAATCGTGAGCGAGCGCATTTGAAAGTTTCAGGTATGTCATTGGCTTGAAATGAACTTCTGACCAAAAAGTTGGCTATGTTTTTGTCGTGTTTAAATAAAATTAGTGAAGGTTGCGAAAAAATAGTACTAGTCTCTGAATCGTTTTGGGGTCGTTTAGAGTTTTTAAGAATGATAGATTTAACTGCGTGGTTGTGAGGGTGAAATGTGAGAGTGAATCGAATGCGATCAGAGTTTTCCTCCTCAGCCGTTTGTAGTGCTGACTGTCGATCAATTTGTTGGGCACGGTGGCGGCCCGCTTGAACTAAAGAAACAGGATAGCCACGTTTGTCGAAAAACTGGCACATTGCCTCTAATTTTTCGGAAAAAACAGAGTCGTCACTACATAAACGACGAAGTCTGAGAAACTGTGAAAAAGGTATAGAATTCTTGACTTTTGAGGGGGGCGAAGATGAATACACCTAGTAACTATGTGAATCTGTAGGTTTGTAGTAGACACTAGTGCATAAACCGTTGCTTTCAATAGAAATCTTGATGTCTAGAAAAGCCAAAGAAGTGTCGGAAATTTCCCTCGGTTCCAGATCCGTTCATTTCTCTGCACCCCCTCTTCCCCAACAACCCCCCGACTGGTCTCTAAAATCCCCTAGAAGAAACTCTGACAGCCAGTGCTGAAGAGTTTTATTACAATTTTTTATTATAGTGAAAGGCTGAAAATCAAAATAACAAGAGCTCCGCTGTTAGGCTTGGCTAAATCTTTATATTATCTTTCGGTTCAAATAGATGGGGAAAGATTTCAATTCAGGCGGAACGGCTGTGAATGATTGACGCGCGTCAAATCCTTCGCCTAAACTTTGAGTCATCGATAGTTTAAAATGTTCGTTCAAAGTCCATAGTTCTATATGCAAATCTACATGAAAAGAACGGTTCAAGTATACAAAAATTTTCTGTAAGGAACTGTGATACAAAGTTGTACAAGTAACTTTTACGTCTTTTCAAATGCCCGAAATCTGCAAGACACAACGTGTTTCTCTATAGATAGTGCAAACAGCTAACTTTGTTAGCTGTAAACGTTAAATGGAGGAAAGGATGAATTTTATTCGTGCGATCGAAAAGAACACAAGGACCTTTTCAACGATAAGTATCCAGTTTTTGGTGTTTTAGGCGTTTTCAGGGAAGCTTTCAGGTGGATCATCCGGTGCAGACCGAACAAGATTTATGATACTGTTGAAAATTGGGCCGATGTTTATCGACGCTATGAAAGAAGGATGTGGCATCGTTTGGGATCTGAACTTTATTCTGTAAGGGTTGTTGTATTAGCTCCTTCAGACCATTTTTATGCAAATTAGTTTTGTCATTCTAACATAAATTCACGAGTCTTCACAGGTCACGTTTTCAATTCAGACTTTTATGCAAATTAGTTACCCCTTAAAAGATCAAGTCTCGCTTGAAAGACGTCATACATAATGAAAATGATATTTTCTAGTAAAAAAAATAAAGGAGACAAAGTTAACCGTCTCTTTTTAAATACACAAAGACCTCATTTTACACGTGGGACATGTGCGAACCCTGATGGTCACTTGCCCCAACACTTTATCTAATTGCTTTCATAAATCAACCAACATGTTCACTATCTTGATGTCCTGATCTGTCAAACGTTCGTAGCCAAAGGGATACGCTTTAAAGGTGACAGGATCCAACACACGTTTCTCGTAGACCAATTGGTATTTCACTTGTTCTACCGTTATGAGGAAATAGTCTTTAGGATTTATCACAAAGCTTCGATGACCGCAACATTCCAAACTGAAAATACATAATCAAGAATATTAAAAAAATTGATAGCTCATAGTTACCATTAAATCTAAGTAATTCTTTAAATATATTCTCAAAATTTATCATTCATCTTAAAATCTCATCCCAGTTCTGATTTACATTAAGGGTTGCCTAATCTCTCAAGTTCATAATTAATATTAGCAACAGTGACATACATCACTCTACATTACGATTTTATACCGAAGTACTGCTATTTATTGTTTTTTTAGAGGGCACGGTGACGAATCTTGCAATCTGATTGGTTCTTTACCCGGTCAGTATTTTCCTATCTCTGCCCACGGGCCACGGTAACGCTTTCGTGAGTCGCCGAGTACATCCCAACTTTCGTCATTTTTCATAAATATACCTCGGTTTCCGGATTGGCAGTATTTTTAAGCAAACACGTCGGTCACTACCTCAAGCCGATAAATAACTTATAAATCCTCTCTTTTCTCTATCAAATCACTTTGGTTGACAGAAAAATATTGGTTTCAGAATGAATTTGTTTAAACAATAGTGTCATTACGTTAGTTGACAAGCGGCCAAAAAACCGTCTGCAATTAATTTTAATCGTTCACAAAAAGTACCCAGAAAGTTGAAACGTGAGGTATTTGGTTACAGTTAAACTGAACGATGGAACTTTCATTCATTTAATATCTGAATTTTCTCGAGCAATTTGTTCATAGTGAAAGAGCGAGCAAAGTTTTAATTTAAGTTCTACAACAAATATACGCTCCCGGTGAGTCTTTCCAATTCCGTTCAATTTAGACATTTGTACCGTAAATTGCACAACAGAAATTGAAGGAATTTTTTGAGAAAAGGCCGCATTAAATTCCCTTGTGTCTCGTTGGAGTGTGCCGTTCGAAATTAGTTTTTGTGAAGGAAAGACCAGAATTAAACACGCCATTACAGCAAACAAACGAGCAAACTCTCACAACTTCAAAATAAAAAAATTGAATGTACTCACAATTACTTTCTTCGCCGTTTACTTAATGAACAGAGGTAAATCTTCGTACATGAATAAACGGTCGATGAGAGTGAATAATACTTTCCGTTAGATCATTGACTGATTTTGAAGAAAACATTGTCGTGACAGTCCTTGCCAAACTAGTTCTGTTGGTTTTCAAATGTTCCTACGCTTTTTTTTTCTTGCGCGCTCTCTAATTGACAGGTGTCAGATTGTGACAGATACTTGTAAAAATAATGTTTCAAAGTTTGTTTGGAAGCCTTTTAAATCACCTTTATCGTTACGGAAATGAAAATGTTTCGCTAAGGCATCTCTCTTAAATTTGCATCACCTCTATTTTAACTACCATTTACCCACTCAAGAATAGTTCAGTTTATGGAAGATCTTGCCGTATTTACGTCCATAAATCATTCGGGTTCTTTCGGAAAGAATTTCGTCAAGTTTAAAAACAATAAATATGTTATTTACCGGCTAAGGGTCGGTCCGTATGGTGAAAAACTGTGACCGAGGTCTTGAAAATGCTGCCCGAGGCCTACGGCCTCGGGCAGCATTTTCAAGACCTCGGTCACAGTTTTTCACCATACGGACCTCCCAGCCGGCAAATAACATATGTATATTGACAATCCAATCTTCTAACCTCTTCCGCCATTTCGATAGACTCATCCTGAAATAAACGATTTCGAATTTAGCCAATTTACGTTATCAACTCAGTTGATAAAATTACCCTGTTATTCTCTCCCACCGACGCAGCACCACACTTTCTCCAGAAACTTACCCACTTTATTGATTTAGCACTCGTCCTGCGAGAGCCTCTCTCTCGTTGAGAGAAACGTGAAAAGCTTCATCTTGAGGGACATTTGGCTGCTCAACTTCAATAACCGCTCTGCAAAGGGGACAGCTGTTATTGGTGTCTAGCCACCTGTCTAGCTCTTGTCTGTGGCAGAAGTTTTGGCAACATGGCAATCGCACCACCACAGGAAAACACAGTTCCATTTTCTCAAGACAAATGAAACACTCGGCGAATGTTTCGCTAATTTCGGGAAGGTGGCCTACCAAACGTCTGCTTCGTCGAAGTTGAGCTTCTCCCATCGTGATCAAAGAAAAATCTATCGAGAATTTGTCTTTACTAAAAGTTTGTGGATGTGTATAGTAATGGCTGAACTAGCCATTTTTATACTGATAAATATAAAGATTCCGTAGGTAGCGTTCAGAGACTTGTATTGCGCATGAGTAGCGATAAAACATCGAAATAATTTTCTTGCACCAAAAATCGGTTGATTCGAGGGTCTTGGAACAATAAACACAATTAAATAAAGATTCCGTAAGTATCGTTCAAAGACTTGTATTTACATGAATACCTTTGGTCTAAATCATTGACATAATTTTCTTACGCCAAAATCGGTTGATTCGAGCGTCATGGTACAAGAAACACAATAAAATAAAAATTCCGTGGGTAACTTTCGAAGACGTGTATTGCACAGGAATAACGATGGTCTCAAACATTGACACAATCTTCTTGTGCCATAATTGGTTAATTCGATTGTCTTCGAAAAATAAACACAAAGAAAGATTCCGTAGGTAGCGTTCAAAGACTTGTACTTCACATGAGTAGCGATTAATCGCCGGATTAGTCTAAAAAATCAACAAAATTTTCTTACGCCAAAATCGGTCGATTTTAGCGTCTTCGAGTAATTAACACAATTAAGTAAAGATTCCATAGGTAGCGTTGAAAGACTTGAATTGTACATGAGTACCTATGGTCCAAAACATTGACATGATTATCTTACACCAAAATCGGTTGATTCGAGGGCCTTGGAACAATATACACAGTTATATAAAGATTTCGCAGGTAGCGTTCAAAGACTTGTATTGTACGTAAGCAGCGATGGTCTCGAACATTGACATAATTTTCTTACACTAAAATTAGTTGATTCGAGGGTCTTGGAAGAATAAACACAATTAAATAAAGATTCCGTAGGTAGTGTTCAAAGACTTATATTGTACATGAGTAGCGATGGTCCAAATCATTGACATAATTTTCTTAGGCCAAAATCAGTTGATTCGAGCGTCATGGTACAATGAACACCTTAAAATAAAAATTCCGTAGGTAGCGTTCTAAGACGTGTATTGCACACGAATAGCGCCGGATGGTCAAAGAAATTGACAAAAGTTTCTTACGCCGAAATTGGTTCATTCGAGCGTCTTGGAATAATAAAAAAAATTGTACAAGCAGACAAGAAATGGATAAGGAAAAAGGGAGAAAGTTACAAGGCGAATACAGAACAAGGAACCGTGAGATATTGCGAAAGAAGCCAAACAATATAGAGAGAGCAGGGAGGGGCGAGAGAAACGCAGAAAGTATCAACAAGAATACAGAAAAAGAAATAGAGAAAAGTTAAAAGAATAGGAAAGGAGTCACTTTAAAAAGAAGAAAGAGGACCGCAAAGTTGAAGAAGAGAAGGAGCAAGTTTTACTGATGGAAATCAAAATTTAGAAGAAGAATCGAGAATCCCTTCTAATGAAATAGAGCAACTCCACAATCCGAGGCAAGTGGAAAACAACAATGAAGAAAGACAGACTTTAGCAAAAAACTCTAGGAGACTGTTTGATGAAGTAGGGGAACTATACAACCTTATAAACAGTTAAACAAAGAAAAGCTTATTGGGCTCAGCTCAATAAGTAATATTTGTTGACGGAAAGAAAGGAGGATGTGGCATCGTTTGGGAGCCGAACCTACTTTGTAAGGCTTTTGGAGAAAGACGAAGAGCAAACAGAGAAAGACGAACAAGAGTAAGATAACTCGAGTATTCTTATTTGGAAGCTTGAAATACTGTCTGGTTCTTTCTCCGTCGCTATTCTTCTTGCGGACATTTTTAACAAAATTGTTAAGGAGATTGTCGAGAGCAGCAGCAGGTATGTTCATTTCATTAAAATATCCATCGACCTGCTGTTCGCAAAACCTGTCAAACTTTTTCCACTCGACCTTTGGGCGACGATGAAATCATCTACTTCTCGACTCGAGTTGTCTTCATCGAGCTCGTCTTTCTCCATTCGTCGCTTTGTCTTCCTCCAAAATCTGGAAGAAACCAACTCTGCAATCTTTCTTGTGATTCTGTCTTGAGCACTCCCTTGTCTTTCACACATTCTTCCTTCACCTTCCTTCTCAGCGGCCTTTTCTTCTGCTGCAGCTCTCTCCTCCAACCAATTCCTCTTATCCTCCCCAGCGCTCCATTTCACTTCCTTTACTTTTGCACTATACGCCTCTCTCTATCGGTGTTACAGTCGTTCCTATCACGCACCCTCTATTTTCAGTTTTACCTCTTTCCTCTCTTGAATTTTTTTCCACGTTTTGTCTCCCATCCATGGCTTGCTGTGCTTTTTTGAAATTCCAATAACTTTCTCTGCGGCATCTCTGTACGTAGCCAAGGTCTTGTCGTGCTCTTCCTCTGGATCTATTGTATCTCCTGGCGCTTCAAACCCGTTCTTCACTTTAATGTAATACCTCCTCCTGATCTCTTCACTTCGCAGCTTACATACGTCAAACCTTATCTTTGCTTTCTCCTTCCCATGCACCACTGCCAACTTTAGACTTATTCTGGTTCTCATCAATGTACATCTTCCCCTCTGATCACTCTCGTGTCCAGGATCGATGTTCTCACGCGTCCGTTCACCAAGACATGGCCGATCTGATTAACAGTCTTCCCATCTGGTGACTTCCAGTTCAGCCTATGGGTTTCTTTATGTGGGATGATGATTTGCTGTACAAAAATTATTAGTGATTATATTACAAAAGGAAATGGCAAAAAAGTGAAGGGCCCTAATTTAACCCTCAAATTAATAGTCGTAGTAAAAGTATATATTCAATTCAACTGCGGCAATTTTAAAAAGTTAGAAGTGATTTTATCCTTTAAACAATGAAATCGCTATTTGTCAAACCTGGATAGAAAGCATCGCATAGGACTGTCCAGCACGTCCGTTGCCACTTGTGTTATTAAACAAGCTGAAATGGTTGAGTTTAAGAAAAAGATATCAAACGCATGGAGATGGGATGGGGTAGGAATGATGTTGATATCAGCTCATGAGGTTCGATCTTAAATATGTTCACCAGGTTAAAGACGAACTTCTCGCTTCGACCTTAGTTATAACTACTACTACTACCGCAACGATTATGCGTCCCCAAGGAGCAGGAGTGATGATTTTCAATACCACATCCAGGCTAATCATAACTGACAATCAGAGCGAAAGATAATACAACGAGGAGCCTATGACAACCCACATCAGAAAGGAGCAAACTGTCTGAAGCGCGGGAAAACGCGAGCAACTAAGTTATGTTCGCCTTTAGCGTTTTTTCTGAAGTGTTTAACCACACTCCCTTGATCACGATGGTCACATCTTAACACGAAAGTGAACAAAACAATTTATCATCATTAATTGCGATCGAAAATGATGGATATGAAGAAATTATTGAAACTCGCTGAGCAATCATTTGATTCTTACTTTATAAGAAACCCTTGTTAAAAGACTTTCTCATAGGCGTTTACTCGTTAAAAATACGCCCACGAAATGCCTTTTGAATGACAAATACGAAATTTGTTTTTTTAGTTCGTGGTTGCAACTTATATTTACATTACTAAGTAAACGGAGACAGTTCGAAAGTAAAAAATAATCAAGTTTGTATGCACATTAAAAGAAAGCAAACCTATCTGAGGAAGTTTCTGGGGAGATTCTAATTGGAAGTACAATTTAAGTGCTTAGGGCTGAGCAGTTTCTGTTGAGACGAAATATCTCTCGTCGCTATAACAGGTAACATACGGGAGAAAGAAAATCAACAATTTTTTGAGCTACGAAGTGATGGCGACAACAAACTTAATAGGAGGTAAAACACAATTTATAAGAATCGGCTTTATAAAACTAATTGGTACGTGAGTTGCATTGACAATCAATTTCCTTCACAGCGGTGCACATTTTCTTTTCCGTGACAGCATTTCTTGGGAACTATCTGATCCTTGTTTCCCTTCACAAGGAATCTTCCCTCCATCCACCGTCCAAACTCTTGTATCGTTGTTTGGCAACAACTGATCTGTCGGTTGGCCTTGTTGCCCAGCCTCTCCATGCTACCCTGAGCTTTTCGTATTCTTGGTCTCTCGAAGACTGGAGAATTTTCCAATACATAAATGACGCGGACATCATCACAAGCCATATGTTATGTGGAGTGTCTTTATTGACGATGACAGCCATAAGCGTGGACAGACTGCTCGCCATGTTGTTGGGGCTTAGATACAGACAAATCGTAACTTTGAAGCGCACATATATTGTTTTAGTTAACTTTTGGGTTTTAAGTCTTGTTGCTTCTTTAGGCACCATTTTTAATTACAATGTAACCTTTTTTCACGTTATAGTTATACTAATTTGCCTTGTTATCTCAATCACCTCATACTCAAAAATCTTTAGCGCTCTTAGGCACCATCAGACTCAAGTACAAGATCATTCTCAACAACAGCCGAGCCAACCAAGTGCACTGAACGTGGCGCGATACAGAAAGGCAGTGTACAGTGCACTTTGGGTTCAACTAGCATTAGTTGTTTGTTATACACCATATGGTATAGTGGAAATTGTGCTCAGTAAAACATATTCATCGCACTTACGGGTCTTTAGGGAAATAACAATTGTCTTAGTCTACTTTAACTCGACGTTGAATCCGTGTCTTTACTGCTGGAAGATCAGTGAAGTAAGGCAAGCAGTAAAGCGGACAATCAGGCAAGCACTTTGCCGTCCATGAAGCTAAATCCAGCTGGAGTTAAAATCGTAAATAATTTTTAAAAAAGCTGACTTTGAAAGTCACCGGTTTTCTACAGGAAGCTCATAGGATAGATATCGTTAGAAAGAAAAAAGGGACCTAATGAAATCGTCGCGCCAGCTGTCGTTGGTATTATTTACAGAAGACATTAATTCTAAACACTATCACCATATCGCAGGTATATTTTCCTAACGATGACACCTACCCTGAATACAACAGCACATAGTTAAAGAAAAAAATACGTGCAGTATAGAAAGGAACTAGATGTTAGTTTTATTCTACCGTCTTGTCTTACACTAAATTATGGGATAAAAAGCACTAAGAGCTGTTGGAGTTATCTTTTTCTTGACGGTAAAACAATTTCAATTATTTTCCTTTCTTAGTGAGTGCGCTTGACGTTAACGCCATATTGTCATCAGTACGAGTCAAGTCTCGAAGCCAGTTATAAACTTAAATTAAACTGAAATTTTTTTTGTTATTCAAGAAATGTCCATAATGCTTATGAATTTTAGAGATGTAATTATTACTAGTAAACCAAGAGTAAGTCAGCGTCTAGAGTAAAATTAACCATCACCTGTTCTTACAGAACTCATTTATTCCTATCAAAATTGAACATTAAATGTCAAGAAAAAAAGTATTTGTGATGCACAACAGACTCTCGCCTTAACTCTGCATAAAATTTTTACCAACTTAATTATTTTTTACTTTCGAACTGTCCCTGTTTACTTAGTAATGTAAATGTAACGTGCAACCATGAACTTAAACAAAAGAAAAATGCATATTTGTTATTCAAAAGGTATTTCATGTTTGTTTTTCTAACGAGTAAACGCTAGTCAGAAATTCTTTAATCAAAGGTTGCTTAAAAAGAATAAAATGATTGCCTAGCGAGTTGTAATAATTCCTTCATATCCATCATTTCCTATCACAATTAATAATGATAAATTGTTTTGTCCAATTTCGTTTTACGATGTGATCATCGTGATCAAGGAAATTTGGTTAAACATTTCAGAGTGTCACTAAAACAAGATTTCAAACACCTACCATATCAATGGCAGCTTCCTTAATACAAAAACAATTTTGTTTGCTCATTAATCAGACAAGAAATGAAACGAGATTATAGGGTACTACGTCCTAACTTTGTTCGTGATTGTTTGAGATAATCTACGTGGAGAATCAGCAAATGGGGAAATATCTCCCGTGTTATCACCCAAAGTAAAGATGAAACCAGGCAAGACCTTTAGTCGCTTTTGCTCTATCTTTTGATGTAATTGACACCAATTTGATTTCTACAACTATATTGAACGTGTATGTTCAACTTCTATGCTACTGCACAGAAAGTATAAATGCAATTTCGAAGAAAACAGCTCCGACCAAGCAGCGGCTTTAATTTTCGTATGAACCTACTCGTCCCGGAGAGAAAAAAAAAGTCCAAAACTTATTTTATTGCAAGATTGATTCAAATATTTTAAAATAACTAGGTATCTGTTGTGACTGCGGCAATCGTAAGTTCTCAACACCACAATTACTGATAAAATAGGCGATTTCTTGACGGTGAACGATGTGGGTTGAAACTTAAAAATAATAAATGAATACAAAATTACAACAATTGATTAAGTAAAGGTGATAAGAAGGAAATACACTGAGCCAACTTGAAACGACATTACTTACATTGTTACGACTACTGCAAAACTGCACTTGACGAAAAAACACTGTCCGAAGACGAAATGAAGAATATAGGAACCGCTTGGAAGCGAACTGCGACTAGCGCGACTACCGAAAAAAAAGGGCCCTGAACAGAGAAAATTAAGTTTATATACGCACGAAAAGCTAAAAATTAATGCGTGCGAAAACGACTAACTGAAAATGTAATTGACGCCAATAATTGCGAAAGAAACAATAATGAACGAAAGTATGTGATATGGAAAAAAAACAGAAGACGAATAGACGACGAGAAACAGCAACGACACAAAAGAGACACCCTAATTAATGATTGAATAAATTCCACATGCTGAGATCTTCCATCTGTGACTAAAATTTAAATTTCAACAGTTTAATGGGATTCGGATAGTGACACCAATGCAATTTAGCTCTTGAACGGGTAAAATCGCCAGCTTGAACTCTTAAACTTCAATTTTCATGGCTGATTTAGTTGGTCGAAAAATACCAAGATTTGGATTGGTGTTTGTTTTACTTTACTTAACCGATAGTCGTAAAAAAAGTTAACCGTTAAAAAAAATATGACTTAACTACCAGTATCGTTTAGTTATTGAAATTTTATGGTGTTTTTCATAAGTATGCTCGATCTATGAAGTCCGGATTCGTTTTGTTGTCCAACGAGTTGATCAGAAGAAACATAGCAAACGCATGTCGAATTTAACAAGCCTCAATTCAAACCAGTTTGAAGCTGAACTGGGCCAGCCTGCATAAATATCGCTAATAAATAAATTAATTAAATAAATAACATGGGGGGGGGGGGGAACTAAAGAAAACTGAGTGTTTCCTTTATCCTATTTACCCCTTCCCCCCTCCTATCTTCCTTCCTTTAGGAACCTGACTACGCCGGCTACAGTTTTCTGGTCGGTTGAATTATTCATAATGCAAAAACATATATTTAAAGCTAAAATTTCATTTGAACAAGCTCAATAGTCGCAAAGTTATGAACGGAACTTTCCGGCTTACTTAAAGTAAAACGTTTATACTTCAAATTCTGTTGTCTATATCAAGGGAAATCGTGAAAATTTTAAGTGCCAATGAGGGGGGATCATTGGAAAACTAGAGATACTTATGGGGAGGGGAAAAAGGTTGGTTTGACTGTGACACCGCCGAAATCCTACAACAAGCAATTTATGTCGAAGATGGTCGACATATTACCCTACTAAACGGTATTTCTAGCAAATTCTATCATCCTCGATTCCATTGTCAAAGAAACTTCCTCCATACACCGTGCAAACTCTTGTATCTTTTTCTGTTAACAACCGATCTGTTGGTCGGTCTTATTTCCCAACGTCTTTAAGCTACTCATTGCATTTTCTTTGTGGCCTACAATTGTTTTCCGCCCGCTTGACTTTTACGAAAAGATAATATGACTCTTGCAAATGTTGAAACAAAAATTGAAATTTCTGAGGGAAGAGGCTTAGTCAAAAAGCTGGCTACAACCCTGTTTTCAATCAAACGAGTCTGGTCAATTTTTGTCCGTTTTACCAAACACTTATCCGTTCGTATTAAAGAACTACGACAGAGAGGCTAAAAATTGTCCATGTAATCTAAACAAGGAAAGAGGGACGCAGAGTTCACTATAATTAAAGTTTCCATAGGTGTGACTTTTATTGTATGTGACATGGAATTTGTTGCAGTTAACGTAAGCCATGTAGTCCTCAATAGGAATTATTTTGGTGAAAAGGCTCATTAATTAATGTAAACCAAATCACCTCTTCAAATTTTTTTCATTGCTTTAAATTTACCTCAGCTTAATTTGAAGATGTCTGATAATATCTTTGTCAGGTTTAAGAATTTATAGTTTGGTATTTAGAGCACACTTTGTGGTTAGAACCCGTTATGTGGTCAAAAGTTTTAAGATATACTGTATCACTGTTGTTTTAAAAGAAAGCTTTGTAAAATCAATCTTAGTTTTGCAGATTATTGTAACTACCATTGGTAAATACTGGTATAAAATGTTATAGTTAACCTCACACATGGTTGAATATAATGTAACATAGGATTTTAAAGACATGTTGGGACAGTTTCAACTAAACATGGTTTGTATAATGTCAGTGTATTTAGTGTGAAGTGTTTTGATGGTTTTTTTTTATTTTAAGATGAAGATAATTTTTCATTTACCTCAGTCTATATTAATTAACTTATGAACTCCCCAGTTCTGAGGAACCATTCTCCCAGCTGATAAGAATATGTTTCTCTTTGCTGCCGCTTGTTCCGAGAATTTGATGTAACATTACGTTTCTAGGAAAAGATTATCTTCCAGTTTGGATTTTCTTTAATTGTTATTGACATCATGTTTGTCGGTGTATTAATACTGTGAGGAGAATTGAAATAATAATCAGTCTTGGGAGTAAATGGGTTCGTTTTGGTGTCTCCCTTTAACGTGTACTTAACTAAATGCCTTGAACAAGTTAATGCAGTTTCTATTGTGCTTATTTTTTTTACTTCTTTGTGTATAAGAGAAATACAAAGTGTAAAAAATACAAAAACTGCGTTGATTGACATTGTCTGTCCCCATATTCTTAGGATGCACGTAAGATATAGAGAAAGCAGATCCTATGGGGACTTCAATGCTTGTTTTGACCCGCGCGCTGAGTTGATAATGTGTGCAGCTAACAGTGTACTAACATTTCATGTTTCAAGCCCCCGCCCACTTTTCAAAAGCGTGTCATCTCTTCGATTGTATCTCTTTCACTGTCTATCATTCTCCTTATTGCCACACGGTTTTGTACGCCGATGGACATGGATGGAAACTGTGAGCTTCAAGGAACAGATAATGTCCAAGGACAAATATCCGTACATATTTTCGCGCAAAAGAGAAGCTGTTGTGTTTTTTATCTTTCAAATATTTTGCAACGCACGTGAAAAATGTCAATGAACGGCTTACTGAATTGAATTAAGAAAGGGGTAAGTTTATAAAGAAACTGTGGTGCTGCGTCGGTGAGAGAGTATAACATGGTAATTTAGTATTATCAACTGAGTTGAGAACGTAAACTGGCCACCGCAAAGAGTTTAAAAACTGACGTTTCGAGCATTAGCCCTTCGTCAGAACGATTGCAAAGGGTTAACGCTCGAAACTTGAGCTTTTAAACTCTTTACGGTGGGCAATTAACGTTATCAATTCAGTTGATAATACCTAATTACCCTGAGTTGAATTAATTTTGAGACTTTTTGACTTATCGTGGTGGACGTAAGGTTTGCAAGTTGGGGAACCTCGTTCAGGTAATATTCTCAAATATCACCTAGTTTTAGCCGAGGGATATGCAGTCACTTGCTGCGTTTAGATCAATCGCGCGCGAGCAAAAATATTTGATGGATCTTAAGCAATAGTATGTACCCCTATAGAGCATTACACTTCCCGCTACTGCAATTCACATCACAATACAGCGCTTTACAACAAAATGTACCCCTAAGTAGCCTTGATTGGCGTAATAGAATACATACATCGAAATGTTCCAGCCTCACGGGCCATGCTTTGTGTCTTTCTCCCAGGTTCATTAAATACTCGATGAAAACCTCCGCGTCGCTTAAAGAGAACACACATTTTTAGCGCAGTCATGACTCGTCTGACGTGAGGATATAGAGATCGAGAGTTGATTACGGCTTCAAGTTTCAAATTCTTAAAGGCGGGAAATATATCTTGAACTCTTGGGTTGGACTCAAAAGTCTGAAACAAAATCATTCACGAACATCATTATTAACTCTGAATAATGGAAATTCGATTCACGTTTACTTTAGATATGAATTTTACTCCCATTTTGCCAGTTATGCAAAGCAATCACTAAGCAATACTCACAACAAGACACATCTTCACAGTTGTAAATCTCCATCCTCATCCTCATCCTTAGTAGAACTATGCTATCACGAGGGCAGTCCGCGTGCATTTGCATTTGAAAGTCAATTTGCGCAAAATAATGACCCGATTGGTAAGAAAACAGGCAAAACACGCAGCAGCGCTAATGGTTTCGCGTTTGCGCACGAAAAGGCCCGAGAAAACGTTTTCACTGTCTACTAAATTATTGATTGTTTTTATTTCTCGGGTTCCTCTTTAAAACCCGGAGCTCGGTTCTTAGCGACTTGTTCAAGTACTGCACTAGTTAAGACGTAACTTAACTCTTTATACAATAGACAAACAACGTTTGGAAACTTTTAAAGGACATTAAACACGTTATGATAAGTCTGCAAATTTTTTAGGCAACAATACTCGTTGACAATTTATAAACATCGGCCGCAGTTGCAAAAGTTTAAGCGTTATATTTGAGTGTTTTACATTGGGAAAACTCATTTCTATTTATATGACGACTAACTCTCTTTCTCACAAATGTAAAAATTTTACAGAACCTGGTCAGCTCAGAGGTGATTTAGACAATGAAAATAAACTTACCATCTCTACTATTTCTATCAACAAACATTACGCTATCGATATTGCTGATCCTAGCAGTATGCAGGACGCGTGTCATATGAACTTCGTAATAAACCTCGCTCACCGTAGAATCTCTGTGGCTCAATTGTGTCTTTGTACTACCAATTAAGCTTCTAAGTTGTTCCCCTGACATGTCTCGAGCCTAAAACTGTCGCCAAACAGTCTCCCTCGGCGATTGGGCTTTCTCTATAATGTTGGTTCATGGCATTTGATGATGAGGTATTTTGAGATGTTGTCACTATTATTAATTTGCAGATGTCGTAGGGATAACTATCAGCGATATTGATGGGAAACCGCTAATTTTCAAGCACAATTAAAGTTCTATAAGTATAGACAAAGTGCAGTTATACGCCACACTTGTGTAATTGAAAAAATTCATTTCGCAAACTTCAAACCACTAATTTTCAAATATTTTTGCAGTCTTTTCATTATTTATTCATTACAACTTCGTGCAAATGTAAAACATAAACTAAAGCTGGCTTGATATGTCTTTATGGGGCATCCGGTGAAAACGCGTGAATCATTATATTGGTGCGGAAGAATTATATTTCTTTAGTTATTCCGATATCCCTCAACGCACGAATTCAGGCGAATTTATTCATTCTCTAAGTTGTGGAGTTGGAAATTAAGAGCGTCCCATCTACTAGAAAATATTGATCCGAGGAACATTTGCGCTAAAATGTTCGAAAATAAATACAAGAAAAGGAATTTTTCATAATATCTTTGCTTCGAATAGTCAAATGATGATATGAGCCCGTCCAAACAAGTAAAAGTAATTCTTCATTCTTAACTAAGTGATTTGTGCCAGTTAAATTACTGGGTGTAATTTTAAAGTGATTCTTAGGTGACACACTCCAGTACATGACGAGATATAACCTCTCTCAGTTACATTAACTTTGTATTCTACCTTGATGTGACATAATTTTAGATGACGTTACAAACTTGGGCTCCAGGCTTCCGCAGTGATCATGATGCTGACGAATAATGCAATGAACGTATGTCTGTGACGAGAAAATTTTGCAGGGATTTTATTTTACGCATCAGCGTTAGTTCATGTCATGTGTGAGCAAATTATTTTGGTTTGAGTCGATGGAATTATTTGCTGAGAACTTCTATTAGCGATTTCTAGTTCAACCCGACAGAAAACTAACAAAAGGAAGAAAACGATGGAGAATAATTCTCAAACTAACTTTTCACGCCACTCAATGATGTCTGAAATTATAAAAGGGATCTCAAAATAAACTCAGGAAAGAAAGCAGTTCAGGGGCACGCCCCAGAGGTGCAAAAGAGGTGAGGGTCTGAGCGGTAATTATAAACGACAACATAAAACGTTAAACCCAAACTACCATAACTTACAACTTAGTTCTTTTTTATTTATTCAGCACAACGCTTAGAGGGAGAATTGAGAGGTATGTATTTTTGCACCGCAAAGAGAGTGGCTTTCTATTCTCGAAACCCCACGGACTACTGCCGCTAGAGTCAGTGCAAGTCACTCCAACTAACCTAAGGTCGGTATATACTTATTGCACACCTTATGAGAAAATAATGGGACAAAGAGGGAAAATCAGGGCGTCGGCTAGATAGATCGATCTCAATTAAGTTATATTTAGATTGAAGCGAAAAGCATTGTGGTTTCCTAATTTAGTTTCTTTATTGCCAAAGTCTGAGATTGAAAGAGCCAATCTCATCGTTGTTTTCCAGTTCATCAATTGTATCCATCGACGACTACGGCTCACTGAAAGAGGATGGATGTTTTTGGAAACGAATGCGTTTGGGAAAGATAGAGTCCAGCAAATATAAGCTCATATTTGTGACGCGGAGGAGATTTTGTCGAAGCCATTTTTTTTCTGTTAGTTTCTGTTCTGTCACACGTGTCACGCGTCTAGCGTCACAAACCCAGTTAAGCATTGTATTTCATCGCAAGGTATTAGGGTGTTGATTTTCCATGTTATTGTCGAGTATTGTAATTGTGGTGCTCGCCAGTGAAAATGCTTTCTCGTTTCACCACGAAATTTCACTTTAAATAAATCTGGTTACACTGCTGATGAAGGACCTACGTCTCGTTTGTTGTGAGGAGCAAACTAATGGATCAGGCTTCGAAGGATCAGAACAGTTTTCATTAGTATGGAGGCTAAGCATACTCTTTTCTAGGAACTCGGAAAGGAGCACCAAAGAGGACTCTTCAGGTGATTGACGTATGTCTTCGTTAAACTATTTTTGTGGCTCACGTCAAATTAATTAATGTTCGCCTCTCCTTTTCAGATTTTCGTTATCAACGCATATATACCACCGTCAAAAGATTGTTCACAAAACGGTTTAATCTAGTCCGAAGAGCTAATAATAGCTCTATAACTCGAAGATACTTTAAAGTTATTTAATTAAGGCAACTCGTGAATTTAACCTTGAAATCAACCTTGATTTAAACAAAAACAGTTCTTGCACATTTTGGAGACAACCATGATTTCAAAGGCAACTTAAATTATTCGCCTGTGAATAATCTTCTCATCTTCTTCAGAATATCTCACTCGTGAGTTTTGAAGAGGGAGTGAGTTATATTAACTTGAATGATTCTCTTGTCACGCCATCGGGGTGTTAATTGTTCGTTTGAAGATTTTCAAATATTAATGTCGTATCTTCTCGCCTAGAAGTCGTGGTGTGCCTTTATTTGTTCTTCTGTAAAAAGTGCGTCTTTGTAATGAGAAGTTACCTCATTAACAGGTCAAGAAGACTCCATGATCTTTCAGAATCTTGATTCAATGGAATGCTCCATTTGTTCTGCTAGACATCAATAAGCTTATTCTCCTTAACAACTCCTTATTTCTTCCTATCTTCCGC
>NC_142683.1:7865000-7922500 GCF_964200805.1 Pocillopora damicornis | reverse complement strand
GCCCAGCGGTTTGCCTCAAGTTGAGTGATGCTTATAATTCATCATTATTCTTACCCATGTTGTCACCTACATCATTAGCATCATCATAACTATTGAAAATCTGCAGATTTTAAATATCCAGATCTTGGCAGCTCTGATTATACACTAATAGATATCAACTACAACCACAGACTTTGGCACATTATTTTATTTTTTCTTTTATTTTTTTTTAATTCTTTTATTTTTTTTTAAAATTCTTTTATTTTTTCTTTGCAGCCAAAGCAGATGTTTATAGGAATGAGGGTAATGAGGCCTTCAAGGAAGGAGATTTCATCAATGCTATTCATTTTTACACCAAAGGAATTAAAATGAACTGCAATGAGAAAGAACTGAAGGCCAAACTGCACAACAACAGGGCTATTGCACATTCTAAACTTGGTAATATGATGAGAGCTTTAATAGGCATTTTTTTTCTCTTTTGAAGCTTATGGGCTGTCAATAGTAGTTTTCTGAAAAAAGTGATAATTTTGAATGCACGCCCGGAAAAATTAAGATACATCTTATCTTGGCCTGTCAAATATACAAAGAAGTAACCTCTTACCCAAATATCAATGAGCATCACAAGTTCTTCCCAAAATTATAGTAATGGTAGTTGGTTTGCAACATGTATGGCTACTCAGAGATATTTATTTCAATAACAGGAAATCACCAGGATTCACTAAGGGATGCAGAAGCAGCCATTGAGTTAAATCCAACTTTCCTTAAGGCAATTGTGAGAGGTTAGCTGTGCTATAATAACAATATTAATAATAATAACAATAATAATCATAATAATAATAATAATAATAATAAAAGAACTCAACACTCCAAGGTTGAATGAGGTTAAATGAAATTCAATCTTGTCTCAATTGACTTTAATTAAGAGTTGGAGACCACCTTGGTGTACATTTGAATCCAGCTCTTGACTGTTATGCCATTTAACTTTCCATTAATTTAATGATGAGAATATTATTTTGAGCGGGATGAAGAATTCAATGTGAAAGCAAAATTTTGGCGAGAATATTTTAGTTCCTTAAGTTCAATGAGTCACAGGTGTCAGATATGTTAAGTCACTATCTAGCTCTTTTGAAAAGAAGTAGGGATCAGGACTTACCTAACTCTTAGTGATATGGTGGGAATTGTTGGTCCCAATTTAATAAATGTTCTTAGAAGTTTCAGTTGTCTTAAAAGCTAAATAAATCTAACTGAAACCTAATAGGGCCTGTTTATTCTTTTCCACTTGGTTTTTTTTGTTTTGTTTTGTCTTTTTTTTCTTCTAGTCTGTTATGATTTCAATGGTTTCAGGTTCTTTTCTCAGAATTGAGCTATGATACAGTAATAATATGCTTCTTGTGTTGTTGCCTACAGGAGCCACTGCTTGTGTTGAATTGAAGAGATTTGAAGAAGCAATCCCTTGGTGTGATAAAGGACTAGCTGTATCCTTTGAAGAAATCTGTCATTTTTAACCATGGGTATAATGGAAATAGTTTCCATAATTTGATGTTTTAAGGGAGAAAATATAAAGAAGGGTATTAATTATGATAGGAACTTGTCAGCTCATACTATAAGTGTGTGTGATTAAAAAAACATAGGAAAAGCTATTACCTCATGACTTGTTAATGATATTACTCCTTTTAGCCAATTTGACTTAGTTATGCTATCCATGCCAATAACTGGTACATTAGTTTAGATAACCCTTTAATTCACAGACCAAGTTTGTAATTATCCTTACTGTTAACCGTACAATTTTTGTAATGTTAGTTCAGAGAATTCAGTATTGGATCAACTAATTATCCCCAAATTGATAATTTTTTTGCTCTCAACACTTATCTGATTGATATTGTATTGCTATTGTAAGGAGAAATTCTCTCTTGGTCACTCATGGGAGTTAAAGGGTTAAAAGACTAATATTCATCCAGTTTATACATGGTACATATCTTATGTAGATTTTCTTGCCTTCGACCTTTTTCCACTACTTAGAGACTCGTAAACTTTCGTTGTGCTTTCCTATGGACAAATAAAAATTTTAAAGACACGTATTTGTGTTGTAGACTCATTTCTTCCACTGCTGTAAAACATTCGTCTGATGTTAAAGCTATATTAATTTAAAAATTGAGCAAGTGCTGCTCAGTTTTTGGAAACAAGGGATTAAATCTAGATATTTTGTGTTAAATTTTGAGGCTGCACACAGAAAAAAAATTTTTTGAAATGTAGATTAACTTATTCATAACTGACTTTAAGACTGAATGTTGATAAAACATCTACCTTTCATGCAAGCCCTCCTAATGGGTCATTTTATAGTTGTGTACTTAGTTGCCAAGCCTTTGATTTGGAGTGAAGCTGAAGGTTACCTTATTGTGATAGAGACCAGTATCTAGTGACGATAATAGCAAAGTAGTTTGCATTTAAAAAGCAGCAATGTTTTTATCATAACAAGGTCACCCTTACCCATTGCTCTTGTTCAGAGGCTTGGGAACCAAGCACGCAAATGTTAAAATGGTCTATATATTACATATCAATATGATCAGAAACATAATCCTTTTTGTTTTTTCCACATTTTTTAACCTTAACATAAAAAAGATTGACAAAAACAATAGGATCTTGTTGTCATTAAGACTTCAGTCTGTCAGTGAAGTGGGAGATAAGTCCATGGAGCAAAAAGATCCTATTAGTCATGACCATGGTAGTGCAAGTTCAGGTGATGTCAAGAAAGTCATAGACCTCTCTAATCGAGAAGAAAAAGCAATAGAGTACCTCAACCTATATCTTAAAATAGCTAAAGGAGTGGGAGACAAGCATGGGAAGGATGTTGCTTATGGCAATCTTGGTAATGCTTATGACCGTTTGGGTGATTTCAAAAAAGCCATAGAGTACCACAACCTGCATCTTAAAATAGCTAAAGAAGTAGGAGACAAGCATGGGGAGGGTGGTGCTTATGGCAATCTTGGAAATGCTTATGGCTGTCTGGGTGATTTCAAAAAAGCCATAGAGTACCACAACCTACATCTTAAAATAGCTAAAGAAGTAGGAGACAAGCATGGGGAGGGTGGTGCTTATGGCAATCTTGGCAATGCTTATGGCCGTCTGGGTGATTTCAAAAAAGCCATAGAGTACCACAACCTACATCTTAAAATAGCTAAAGAAGTAGGAGACAAGCATGGGGTGGGTGGTGCTTATGGCAATCTTGGCAATGCTTATGGCCGTCTGGGTGATTTCAAAAAAGCCATAGAGTACCACAACCTCCATCTTAAAATAGCTAAAGAAGTAGGAGACAAGCATGGGGAGGGTGGTGCTTATGGCAATCTTGGCAATGCTTATCGCTGTCTGGGTGACTTCAAAAAAGCCATAGAGTACCACAACCTCCATCTTAAAATAGCTAAAGAAGTATGAGACAAGCATGGGGAGGGTAATGCTTATGGCAATCTTGGCAATGCTTATTTTAGTCAGGGTGATTTCAAAAAAGCCATAGAGTACCACAACCTACATCTTAAAATAGCTAAAGAAGTAGGAGACAAGCATGGGGAGGGTAACGCTTATGGCAATCTTGGTAATGCTTATCACAGACTGGGTGATTTCAAAAAAGCCATAGAGTACCACAACCTACATCTTAAAATAGCTAAAGATGTAGGAGACAACCATGGGGAGGGTGTTGCTTTTGGCAATCTTTGCAATGCTTATGTCAGTCTGGGTGATTTCAAAAAAGCCATAGAGTACCACAACCTACATCTTAAAATAGCTAAAGAAGTAGGAGACAAGCATGGGGAGGGTAATGCTTATGGCAATCTTGGCAATGCTTACCATAGACTGGGTGATTTCAAAAAAGCCAAAGAGTACCACAACCTACATCTTAAAATAGCTAAAGAAGTAGGAGACAAGCATGGGGAGGGTAACGCTTATGGCAATCTTGGCAATGCTTATGGCCGTCTGGGTGATTTCAAAAAAGCCATAGAGTACCACAACCTACATCTTAAAATAGCTATAGAAGTAGGAGACAAATGCTTGGAGGCAATTGGCTACTATTCATTAGGATGCGTTTTTGAGCTGCAAGGTGGACTACCAAAAGCCGTTGAACATTACCAAGCCAGCATAAACTTATACAATTCCTTGAGAGTACTTCTAAAATCTAAAGATGAGTGGAAAGTTAGTTTTCGAAATCGGCATCAAATGGCGTATACGGGTTTGTGGAGAGTTCTCGTAGAACAAGGTAATGTAGATGAAGCCTTATTTGTTGCTGAGAAAGGACGAGCTCAAGCCCTGACCGACCTAATGGAATCCAGTTTTTTTGGTGGAATAAGTCAGCACAAGGAAGAAGATGAAGATATCACAGTTTTAAAAAACGTTCCATCAAACACTGTCTTTCAGGCAGTGGACGAAGCTAACGTCAATCTTTGGGTTGTGTCCAAAGGAAAACAAGTTCAGTTAAGACAAAGTAAACTCAAAGGTTTTGTTTCAGAGAATAGTGGATCTAACCAGTCCTTTGAGTCGTTCAAGCTCGGTGTCTATACACAACTTGGTGTTCGTTCTAATGTGAGATGCGAGAATCGATCTTTGGATGCTTTGAGGGAGGGCTGTTCAAAAGTGTATGAGAAAACCAAAGAAGCCAACCCTCAACCTCACATCCAACAAGAGGGATGCTTGAGCAGTTTGTATGATATCGTTATGAAGCCGGTGGCTGACCTGATTCAAGGGGATGAGCTACTCATTATTCCTGATGGACCCCTGTGGATCGCTCCTTACGCTGCATTTAAGGATGGTAATTCTAAATACCTGTGTGAATCGTTCACAATCCGAGTCGTTCCATCGTTAACAAGTCTTAGACTCATTGCCGATTGCCCAGATGATTATCACAAAAGCAGTGGTGCGTTACTTGTAGGAGATCCGTGGGTATCCGAGGTTACTAACAGCGAGGGAGAGAAACCCCTCGAGCAGCTTCCGTGTGCTAAAGAAGAAGTAGAAATGATTGGAAAAATTCTGAATATCACGCCAATCATTGGGAGACAGGCCACGAAACGTGAGGTGTTGAAAAGACTTAGTTCCGTTTCCTTAGTTCACTTTGCGGCACACGGATGTCCGGTAACTGGCGAAATTGCTCTTACACCTGACCTAGACCGAATATCTACTGTGCCTACGGATAAGGAGGATTACATTTTAACGATTGGAGAAGTGTTGAATTTTCAACTTCGCGCCAAACTTGTTGTGCTCAGTTGCTGCCACAGTGGTCAGGGCGAGATCAAGGCTGAAGGTGTGGTTGGCATTGCGCGCGCTTTTATGGGGGCTGGTGCTCGGTCTGTTGTGGTGTCCCTGTGGGCGATTGATGACGAGGCTACTCTCGAGTTCATGAAATGCTTTTATCAACACCTTGCAGAAGGCAAACCTACAAGCAAGTCACTGAACCTGGCCATGAAAAGCCTCAGAGAATCAGATAAGTTCCGCGACATTAAATACTGGGCGCCCTTTATGCTGATTGGAGATGACCTCACTTTTGACGTGATGGCAAAGGAAAGAGAAAATTTGGATAGAAAATCAAATAAATGAGAAAAAAATTTTTTTCATCTCAAAAGAATGAAGTAGGAACTTGGAAGGTTTAAATGTTTCTCTATTTTAAACAATTTTTGGCTATTTTTCTTTACTTTTTACTTTTTTGTTAAATGGAACTTGAGATGTGTAACTTTACTTTGGTGAAGAAATAAAAGCAGTCTATTTCATTATATTTTGATCAGTGGAATTGTCTTTTTTTTGTTACCTTAAATTTAAATGCTTGGGAAGAGAACGAAATGCAACAAAGCCTCTGTTATGAACGAGGTTTCCATTTCCACCAACATGTCACTCAGCTCTGTTCCTGTATTACAATCAGTTGTATGGAAAAAAATTTAAAGGTTATTTCTTTTACCAAAACAGGGGCTCTCCCATCGGATTTTAATTACCTTTATGCTCTAAGCTTTTGATAAGCCAAGAAACAATTCGTCATTTGCAAAAGTTGGCGAATTTTTATTTCCAAAACTTTTATTGAATATGAATGTCAATTGAATATGTGAATTGATCTTAGACCGTTTTCTACATCATAAATGATTTTGTTACAATTTACCTTCATCTTTACAAAAAAATTGATTACCATTTTTTCAACAAGTTCTGTCAGTGCCAAGGTTGCCATTCTAAGCTCAATTTGAAGTTAACATCAGAGATGATGTTATTAAATTTACTAACCATATGTTAAAGACATTACACCTATTTTTAGAGGTGTAGCCAGCCTCAAGTTCCGTAAGCCCGGCCTACAATTGTTTTCTGCCCGCTTGACTTTTACTAAAAGATAATATGACTCTTGCAAATGTTGAAACAAAAATTGAAATTTTTGAGGTAAGAGGCCTACAATTAGTCAAAAAGCTGGCTACGACCCTGTCTTCAATCAAACGAGTCTGGCCAATTTTTGTCCGTTTTACCAAACACTTATCCGTTCGTTTTAAAGAACCACGACAGAGGCTAAAAAATTATCCATGTAATCTAATTTAGGAAAGAGGGACGCAGAGTTCATTATAATTAAAGTTTCCATAGGTGTGACTTTTATTGTATGTGACATAGAATTTGTTGCAGTTAACGTAAGCCATGTAGTCCTCAATGGGAATTATTTTGGTGAAAAGGCTCATTAATTAATGTAAACCTAGTGCGTAGTTGAAAAGGTTCAGGGCTTCAGGATAAAACTTCTAATTGTTGAAAATCACCTCTTCAAATTTTTTTCATTGCTTTAAATTTACCTCAGCTTAGTTTGAAGATGTTTGATAATATCTTTGTCAGGTTTAAGAATTTATAGTTTGGTATTTAGAGCACACTTTGTGGTTAGAACCCGTTATGTGGTCAAAAGTTTTAAGATATACTGTATCACTGTTGTTTTAGAAGAAAGCTTTGTAAAATCAGTCGTAGTTTTGCAGATTATTGTAACTACCATTGGTAAATACTGGTGTAAAATGTAATAGTTAACCTCACACATGGTTGAATATACTGATGTAACATAGGATTTTAAAGACATGCTGGGACAGTTTCAACTAAACATGGTTTGTATAATGTCAGTGTATTTCGTGTGAAGTGTTTTGATGGTTTTTTTTTTTTATTTTAAGTTGAAGATAATTGTTCATTTACCTCAGTTTATATTAATTAACTCATGAACTCCCAACTTCTGAGGAAACATTCTCCCAACTGATAAGAATGTGTTTCTCTTTGCTGCCGCTTGTTCCGAGAATTCGATGTCACATTTCGTTTCTAGTAAAAGATTATCTTCCAGTTTGGATTTTCTCTAATTGTTATTGACACCATGTTTGTCGGTGTATTAATACTGTGAAGAGAATTGAAATAATGATCAGTCTTGGGAGTAAATGGGTTCATTTTAGTGTCTCCGTTTAGCGTGTATTTCACTTAATGCCTTGAACGATTAAATGCAGTTTCTATTGTGCTTATTTTTTTACTTCTTTGTGTAAGAGAAATATAAAGTGTATAAAATACATAAACTGCGTTGATTGACATTGTCTGTCTCCATATTCTTAGGATGCATGTAAGATATAGATAAAGCAGATCCTAAGGGGACTTCAATGCGTGTTTTGACCCGCGCGCTGAGTTGATAATGTGCGCAGCTAACAGTGTACTAACATTTTATGTTTCAAGACCCCGCCCACTTTACAAAAGCGCGTCATCTCTTCGATTGCATCTCTTTCACTGTCTATCGTTCTCCTTATTGCCACATGGTTTTGAACGCCGATGGACATGGATGAAAATTGTGAGCTTCAAGGAACAGATAATGTCTAAGGACAAATATCCGTACATATTTTCGCGCAAAAGAGAAGCTGTTGTGTTTTTATATCCTTCAAATACTTTGCAACGCACGTAAAAAATGTTAAGGAACAGCTTACTTCGTTCAATTAATAAAAGAAATAATAAAGAGCGTTAGCCCTTCGTCAGAGCGATTGCAAAGGGCTAACGCTCGAAACGTGAGCTTTCAATTTACGTAATCAACTCAGATGATAAGTCTAACTTATCCTGAATTGACTTGTCGTGGTGGACGAAAGGTTTGCAAATTTGGGAATATCGCTTGTGTGATATTACCAATGCTTATTTAAAAGCAGTTCCGAATGTTTAAGCTTTCGGAAGCGAAAAGATATCTTAAATTCGACTGTTCTGTAGAGGAAATTTCATTCCTAATATACGTATTAGGTGTCAGGTTAGTTCTTAGGGGTGTGGGGTAGGGATAAAAAATGATCTGGTCAATTAGTGGGCACCAGGGGAGGGGAGTCAGATCAGACACAAATTACAAAGGAATTGGGTCGTATTCATGTTTTTGATCGCCTCTCTATTTTACGAGGGAAAGCAAATCGATATGAGATTTAAATCTGATCGACTCCTAGCTGGAATGTTTTCTGAAGCCCCCCCTCCCCTCCCCTCCCTTCCCTCCTCTATGAAAAGAGTAATGCTGAAGAGTCAGTTTTTTCGCCATGTCACAGTTTTAAAATTGAGTTGAGGACAACGTAATTAAGTGAACTCAAGGTTAGGAACACCTTGTTAATTGCTGGCTAATAGAAATTGTTTACTTTTCACTTACTGTGTAAAAAAGAGTGAATTGAACACCGTCCGATAAAGAAATAAGACACAAATTGCATTGAATATAATGAGGAATGGGCTCTTGATACAATGAGGTTCACTAAGGTATATAGTCAGAGAAGTTATAGTAGCTGAAATATTCATTACTACTAGAGTAACAATTCAACTTTTTTGTAGACGAAGGGCAAATATACCGAGTTACTGACAGGAAATTTAACTATTTTTGTTTACTTTTTCACATCTAGACTTCGCATGAATACATGTATTTTCTCACGTTCTCTAAAAAATAAAAAGATCAGTTCGTTGATTCTGTATTAACACCCTGGTCTTTTGCATGGTCTTGAATTGCATCCAGCTACAGCCAGAGAGAAAACGAACGGATGTAATTCGCGCCCTCTCCTGTAGGTGCGGTAAAAGACAGTGGTGTCGTTGATGTTACACTCGAGGAAGGCGAACAGCAACAAGAAACCATTTCCAGGGAAGGTGAACTAATTGGTAAACACGAGATCGCTAAGATGTTTTGCGATCGTGGTAGCCAGACGAGACTGCGTTCACAATCTATCTCTAGGGACGCAGAAAGTTTGAATTCACATTTCTAATTCCAAGTGAGTAGAAAACGAGCGCAAATATTTTAAAATAATTTTACAAAGCTATTGTTCATTGAACTGAGCTACACTGACAGTCTCCTTCGTAGGGGAAAGCAGTTTAAAACTTTAGCATGGAGGCTACGCATACTCTTCTCTGGGAACTAGGAAGGAGCGCCAAGAAAGACTTTTTTGTTGATTGATGTACGTCTTCACTAAACATTTTTTGCGGCTCGTGTCATATTAATTAATGTTCGCCTCTCCTTTTCAGATTTTCGTTATTAACGCATATATACCACCGTCAAAGGATTCTTTACAAAACGATTTAATCTAGCAGAGTATCTCTGTCTAATCCGAAGAGCTAATGATAATTCTATCACTCCAGAAGACTCAAACCCTTAACTCCCAAGATCTGATTGTTAATTCTCCTCTCTCGCTGCTACACATTTCCTTTTAACGAGCTGTCCAATCAACTGATTTATGCATACGGTATTTCATTTTCGTCAAAAGCTTAAACGTTAGTTCATATTATCAAATTTCTTTCAAACAAAGAACACAAATCAAGAAGAAAACGGCTTTGAATGGAACATGAACTCGATAGACTGGTAAAACGTAAAATAATAAAAAGATGTAAAAAAAAAATAAAAATAAAGTATAGCTAATCAGATCGTATGAAAGTGAGAGAATAATGTCATGTGAAGCCCTCGAGAAGTATTTTAGTAATGTTAAGGTATTTGTATACGAAGTATGCTGAGTTTTTGGGAGATTTCTACTCCAAGCGCAGTCTATTAAGTATATTTTGGTTGCTTTTGGCCTCGCACCAGCGGCAGGCATTGTAATCAACAAAGTATGAATAAATGGGTTTAGTTTTTAAGGAAATTATAGTGCTGCGTCGTGTGGGGTACAACAAGATAATTTGATTTTATAATCCAACTGCACAAGGTAGAGTTCAAATAACGCGGATATATGTATATACCACGTGTGTACAGTTGATAATTTGGAATGCAAAAAAACCTGTTTAACCGGCCGGCTGTGCACGCTGCGCTTCTCTATCCACTTTGCTTTTCCCGCCTTATGAGAAATGAGCAGAAAGTCTTGGCGGAAAAAAAAAAGCAATCGGATCATAAATAACCTTGTAGACTATTCATTGGTGTGCAGTATTGCCTAGCATTTTCATTCCTTGTTTGAATTTGACGAGCCTTTGGGGGAAGTCAAAATACGGCACAGCCCATAAAAATACTCAAGTATGTCACCGCCAGATAAAGAAAATCCCAAAAAATCCGAAAAAATCCGAAAAAATCACCATAAATCTTATTTCGCAAGATGATCATCTCACAGCTGGAGCTTAGGCTGCCTGTGATGTGAGTTCAGATAAATTAAGTTTTGTTTTTCTCTCAAGGTGAAGTAACGCGATATTTTCGTCCGTTTGAAAGTCATGCTCTTTTTGTTATGAAAATGAAAACATTTGGTACACAAAGTGTCCCATCTCGACCCACCCATGCTACGCATACCTATGTTCTTATAAATGATGTCATGGATCAGGGGGCTGTGAACAAAGAATGACATTAACCAGAAATCTTGGGCTCATTTGATAAGTGTAGTGGTTTGTGGCCTTCACGAGAGCCTCGTTGATTAAGGTCGAGATTTATCGGAACATGAAAGGTTCGCATTTCATTTTTTGTATTATATTTAAGTAAAACGTGTTTTTACGGCTCCTTTACGCACAACGAACACGCCTAACAACTCACGTTCCATCATTAGAACACACCCAATCATTGCACTACATGAACATTAGGCAATTTTTCACGTGCTTGAATTGTATTCCACCAACCAAATTCACATCTACGCGCGCCCGTCTATTATTCACTATTTATGACTTATTTCCTCGGGAAAGTTCACAATGTATCATCAACTTTTGGTTTCCTGAGAATGCCACACAATGGTAAAGACATCATTATGGTCGTGAAACAAAAAGTGAGTCATTTGCATCCTGTCGCGGTCGAGTGAACATCTTTGTGGCAGCGAGAAATTTTTAACGCTCGCCATCCCCAGCTCGAAGCGTTGCTTCTAAGTTATCGCGAACTAAATTTCAGAGGAATGAAATCAAATACTCCTACGTCGTGAGACCACTAGGAAAAGAGTACCCTCTCGATACCGTTCGTGTTATAAGTCACCTTCTGAATAACTCATCAAAATATCTTCGTTCTCGCAAAATTTTACAAATTTAACAGGTTCTTTAAAAGGACGAATTCAACCCTCCGTCGTTGACGAAACGTCGTTTTCAGGTAAGCTGTGAAATGATTAATTAAACCAAGTGGATTTTTGTCTCACCCACTCGCAGTGTTCCATCAGTAACATTGCCAGTTTGTATTAACAAAGAAAACTTTTTACATCATAAAATATAGACAATCCGGTATGAGGCGTGAGGTCTTGGTTTCATATAAGTCTTTTAGCATAGTGAGCCGCCAACAACACACCAGGCCACATGATCGCAGACAAGAGCAAGTTATGAAAATGTTATCTAAAGTGCTGTGTCCCTGCTTACTCTACTTTTTTAGAAGAATATTTAGTGAGAAACGAGAAAACTGAGTGTTATGAGATAATTTGAAGCCTTTTTCCTTTTTATTTTGATTATAAACTGCCGTCTACGTGTTACATCCTGTTCGCATTATAGAAATTGAAAGAGGAAACAGTTGTCACAAACACATGTTTCGAGGGGAAGATGTAAAACGCTCGTTGCTTATTAAATGATACAAAACTTGGCAGGTGTTTTCGGTCAGAGAAAAATTTAAGGCGACAAATCAAAATACGAATTCTTTAACACATCATTTGGCTTTTGAAAAAATGTAGGTTTAATTAAGAATTAACAGCGTAACGGAATATTTATGAGCACACCTGTGGAAAATGAAAACATGCCGAAATCCAGCTCGCACATAGATTTTGGAATAAATGATCGTCTTCTTTGCTCTTTTTTTTGTCCTACATAAATTAACGAGTGAACCACATGCTCCTCGTTCTTGTTCGTCATAACTCGAGTCCGAAATTTAACGAAAATTTGAAATGAGATTGCCTAATTGCATTTGTTTGTTCCACATAAAATCATGAGTGCGCCATGTGCTACCCGTTCGTGTTTTTCATTGAAGGCATTTTGGGTGGCGAATATTTATCTATTAGTTTAGGTTGGAATGACGGAAGGAAATAGTCCAATATGAAAGAAAGAAAACGTTTTAATTAATCCGAGTCATTTCGTCAGTGCCATACCTCCTAACTGTGGTGTACTCAAAGTTCTACGGAGCATGCCCGAAGGTGTGGTTGCAAAAACAACATGGCGCGATCGGTAAGAGTTAAAGATCGTGTAGATTATTGTTGCTTCTAAAGGCAAAAGGAAATATAAACACGGGGTAAAATTGTATCAAGTGGAAAGAATTGTCAGCAAGAGGAAATCGTCGAACAAAGTTTCGCATATTATCGTGATAATTGTGCGGAGTTGCAAACAGTGGACTGCTGATTTTATGACAAGCGTATTTGCGTGTACACCATAATAAATCACATTTGAATTACCTACATTAAAATGCCTGGCTAAATTTCCAAAATGACTACCAAAACAACGAAAAAAAAGTGCCGATACGGCGAGCGCTTTCTATGTTTTTGCCTTGTTGTGACACATCCCTGGTGAAAATCTTTGAAGGATCTTTAACGATCCTACAAGATCTTTATGAGAACCTTTAAAGATCTTCAAAATTCTTCTTAGGATCTTCCAGGATCTTTCATTTTCTTGCCAGGATCTTCAATCTTGGAAAGAAAATAAAAGACCCCTGAAGATCTTGGCAAGTTAAATGAAAGATCCTTGAAGATTTTGAAGATTTATTTTTTATCCCACACATTTCTTTTGAATTGTTTCTCGGCCAAGGCCTGGAGAGGTCAAGTATGATCGATATCTCGGATTTCTGGTAATAGAAGACTACCTTGTCGTCTCAAATTAGTGAATTAATACTTAGAAACGAAATTACCATCAGAAATGCAGGTAGAAGGAGGCAGTAGGGGAGGGGGTGTGCAGTTTTTTTGGGATATGTACTTTTTCTTTTGCGTCCCTAACCTATAGTCTACTGATTACAAATTTTATTTCGCCGATTGAATTCCATTTTGCCAAATTAGACTTCGCTCCATCACGTGTCATTTCCCTGTAAACAACCTGCACTTAATCGCGTATTCTAGCTGCAGTATCCAACCCCACTGGAAAAAATTCACACTAAATGCTAGTGATAGTGAACTTTTAACGCAATTCTCCCGCGTTCTGACTTTTTCTACGAATAAACTCGGCTTTTAACTACCTTGGACTTAATCCAATCGCATGTTTATTCCTTGCAAACAACCTGCATGACCATGAACCATGAATTTTTTTCAGGTCCTATTTACAACTACTAGTTTCAGTAGTGTTCTTAGCTGCGAGGATCCCTTAATTTCATCTCTCCACCGCAGTGCAAATATGTAAATTTTCATATATCTAAAATCTTCATTCACTTGGAAGTTTATTTGGACCCAATTCATTAACCAGCTCCCAGTTGGCTTGTTAGCTCAATTGGTAGAGCGCTGCACCGGTATCGCAGAGGTCATGGGTTCAAATCCCGTACGGGCCTGAATTTTTTTTCAGGTCCTATTTACAACTACTAGTTTCAATAGTGTTCTTAGCTGCGAGGATCCCTTAATTTCATCTCTCCACCGCAGTGCAAATATGTGAATTTTCATATATCTAAAATCGTCATTAACCTGCATTTTATTAGGTATTTCACACACAGTAGACAAAGTCCAGATAGGCAATAACCAATCAAGGAGCCCTCTCTCAAATATAATCCTTTTCTCTTGGGAAATGTATCTTCATTTGGTCGAGATCGCAATATATCTTTGGTTAGAGTCTATTGGAGATACAACAGAGTTTCAGTTTGCTTTTCGTAGTAAAATTACATGGAATTATATTTTTCAGGCATCTAACTGTAGACGAATAATTTTGATTTTCTCTCTGTTAGAGGAACGGCAGTAGGCGTGGTCTCTTTCGCAACTATTGTTTGGTCTCATCACGCTACGCGCTCTCTCTCCGTCGGGGAATAGATGGCGTTGTGTGACGAGACCAAACAACTGCTGCGAAAGAGAAAACAGTAAGCGCGGCACCAATCCACTTTATTTTTGCTTAGAAGTATTAAGGCAGTAGAGAAAATATACCATAAGATATCTGTGTGAGTTCAGCTAACTTACCTTTTTTCTCTCTTTCTCGTAAGGTGAAGTAATGCAATATTTTCGATCTTTTATAAAGTTATGCTCTTTTTCTGTTACAAAAATGAAAACATTAGGTACACAAAGTGTCCCATCTCATCCCACCCGTTCAAAAAAAATAACTCTTGCATGCTACGCATGCCTATGTTTTTACTTGGAAGCCAGAAAATTCACAATATGCTACATTAGTGTAAGTGACATTAGTGCATGACCATTACCTTGCTTTCTTGAGCTGTACTGGGAAATATTGGCACTATGACATTTCTATACTGCAGCAACCTTGGGCCAATATTCCCAAGTAAAGACTCGTGTTCGAATGGTTAGTAAGAAGTTAGTACTGGCTTTCGAAAAAATGATCTACACTGTACATGTATCTCAGGCTATTTTGAATTCCAGAACAATTGATTTCCTTGTTCCTCTGCATTTCTTGAAATTTTTTTGTACGTGAAGACAGCCAGCAAGGATTTTATGATATTTGAAAAACAACCAGTCTAGACTATCAGGATAGTTAAAGTTAGCATCAAAGACAAATCAATTCTGTGCACAAAACAATGTAAACATGAAATAATTGCAAAAAAAATTAGTTTATTATACATATACTAAAAAACCACAAACATCAGCACCTGTACCAAATTGAAATCCATATCAACATACATCAGCATGCATTAGTGTATATATTTCATTGTTTTTCCTGTCGTAAGTGTCCAGTTGAACTAACTACCAGCTGCACAAATATGGATGTCGGTTCAACTGGAGGAAATTAAATAAAAAACTTACATATTTTGTAAGTTTTGACCAAAAATCCCTATTTAAAAATCAGATAAGAGAATTTTACTTTGGTTTTGTAAAAGTTGTTTGTTATGAGAAAGGATTCACCATAAACTCTCTCCTCTTGTGGAGACATGGTGGCCTTATGATTAGTGAGGTGGAGTCAAGGTCAAGAGATCTGCATTTGTAACCTGGCCAGGTCATGTGTTTTGTTTTTGTGCAAAATCATTTACTCTCACAGTACCCCTCTCCACCCGGAGGGGGGGGGGGTGTTACCATTGGGGGGTAACCATGACTGTCATCATGTCCAGGGAGGAGTAGTAATACCTAGTTGCTTCATGTGAGGAATCCAGGATTATAAGCTCAGGGCCTGGATGGGCCATTCTTAAATACAGACTTTACCTAACTACCCACTACAGCCTCTGCTTTAAATAATTTCAATTGCTGCTGTTAAAAATTATATGAACTTGCAACATACAGATGATGATTTTTGCCCAATTTATCTCAGTCAATTAGGACTGTCTTTTGCAAATCTTGAAATTTTAAAAAATCCACACGGAGGCGGAGTTTTCTATGCTAATGTCTGAGCACTTTGTAGGCTTCCCGCCATCTAGCGGGACGCGTAAGTAAGCACACAGTGGTAAAGGGCCCTTCCGCAGTAGCTACAAGACGCTGACAAAACTTTTTTCTCTTCACCGAAAATCACATCAAAATTTTTCTTTGCTAAATTTCAAGTGTGCTGTACGTAGCAGTACCCCCTGGGGAACCCCCCTATATATAAGAGGGCGAGGATGCGCGCCGGAATTTCGAAAACGACCCCTATAAAATTATAAAAGGTACCTGAGTCTTATCCGTGTGGGAGTGGCAACAACAGATATCTACCCCTATAAAGTAACAATTTAAACTAAAAAAAATTGAAAAATTCCAAAAATAAGAACTTCAGATCATTGAAATCGTCCTAGTGCTTATTAAGTGCTAATTTCAGGCATATTATTCAGCGAAAAACATCTTAAAAGGTACCAGATAGGTCTCTGGCAGTCCACTAAAGTTTGAGACACCGTAAAAGGTACCAGATCACTGATTTTGGCCCCTGAAAGGTACGACAAGCATCCTCACCCATTGCTGATCGCCTCCTCTCCCACCTTCCCCACCAACCCTGTCAGCACCTAAAAACAAAAGATGTGATTTGCCAACTACGAGCTGTCAGTCTCACCTCGTAAAATTCACGTAAACTAATTATTTACTTATAAAAACTTTAGGCACTGATCTGTCAGATTTTTATGCTGACAAAATCTGTCCTGCTTCAAGGCAGGACGGCTGTACTCTTTTTTTTGTTCGTCTTGACATAATTTGGTAGGTATGAAAATAACTGTACGTCTGCATTTGTTAAACAGACTATTCAAGTGCATCCGGAACTCGATGTGTGCACTTCTAGTGCATTAAGTATTCTTTTGTAACATAGCCAAAGATCTTGCGATGTCTACTGTTCAAGCCTTTTCCTCTTTTCAAAGAGGCATCAGAATTATTTTCATGTCAAATTCATGTCAAGTCGGGTGTTGGGCAATAACCCCCGAAAAAATCGAGCAAGGGCTCAATGAAAGAAAACAAATCGTGCAATTGGCAAAAGACCCCCCCCCCCCCCCCTCCGCATCAAAAATCTAATGGTCCGTCCCTAAGGTACCTTTTACATTATTCCAAAATGGGTTTCATTCCGGAATGAAATGAATTTCATACCGCGTTTACATGCAAAATAATTTAGATTATAAAAACAAGTAGTAAAAACAATTATTTACCTCCCTTTTCTATGCTTCCCTCGCTCCTACAGAGGATTCATACAGGTATGAGTGTCGTGCCGCGTTTACTTTATACAAGTACTAAAGGTCGTCCAGAATAAGTTTTTCGTTCTGGAATGAAAACCTCAATAAACTCATTCAGAAATGACTCGTTTCGAATAATTTTACTCTGCTATCATTTGGCAACCGGGATGAACTCGTTCTTGAACAAAACTCATTCCGATATCATGTAAAAGGCCCCTAAGAGTTTTTATTCCCAGAGCATCGTGCTTTGCTCTCCTGCCAGAACACTATAAATTTCAATAGCGTTGAAGAACAACCCGCTTTGAACTGCCACGCTACCATTGAAACAACGATTAGTGACCACAAAAGTAACATATTGTAATATTGTCAATTCAACATAAACAAAAGTCTTCATACAGGGTAAATATTCATTTGTGTTGGTATCAATTATTGCGTGACTAGCTTCTGATATAACTGGGATAAGGGAAAACACAACGTAAAACCTAGGCTCCCGGCAAAAAGTAATACCCAAGCGTAATATAATGACCGAAACAGCTTATTGGTCTTACAAAATCATAAATAAACTAGGTAAGGGTGTGTTATGTCAAGATATATTTACAAATTGTTGTGATTTATGCCTCGATATGTCAATAAAAGGTGGCGACAAGTAGGCACACCATGTATATTTCATAGTCGCTAGCAAGTAAATTTTGCCGGACTTTGAGTTCGTCTCACGATAGAACAACACAATTACACAAGAAAATTTTTACAGTAACTTTATAACCATCCTTTTGTCTTTTGAAAGCTAGAAGCTCAGTAGATTCTGTCATATCGGTCATTGTTAAAACTGTCTCTGTTTTGATGCTACTTTTCGACATAGAAAAAGTATGTCGGACAAAAATATTTACCAAAAAATTAATTTTTTTTTTGCCAGCCTCAATAATGTCAGGGGATTAAGTTTAGATGATAAAACAAAGGATTATGCCGACAGAAATACCGGAGGTCGAGTAAATTCGTTACACGAGGTCACACAACTCGGGTAATAAGAGTGAAATTTTGCATATTTGAGCGATCGAACGAAAAAAATAATTTCTCAAAAACTAAAATATATTTTCACAAAAAAACTACACCACAATTATTGGGACATATTGGGCTACAAAATATGAAAGTAGGAGAGAAAACGAATTTGGGTGACTTGCCGCTGTTTGTCTGATGCATGTTGACATTAGCTCTTAATTGGATTCTGATTTTGTGTCTATGTATCCCTCCCATTCTCAGAAGAAAAAAAATATTTATTTTGCAACTGGGTAATATGTTGAGCTGATGTTTATAACCATTTTCAATCACCAGGATGACTTAAGAGAACAACTTTTTAAGAAGCATCAGTCTTCTTACAGTTGCTATGGCTACAGGAAGAAGTTCAATTAAAGTTCCATGTGAAAATGAAGACTTACCTGACAGAGAAAATGCACCAGATTTTGACGAGGACACTTTACGAGGTGAGCTAGGTTCAACTTCGGCTTCAGTAATTGTTAGAACAATTTCTATTCGATCAGTTTCAAGAATGCAAGTAGATGTGGAAAAATACATATACAGTGTATGACCAATTTAAAGGGTATTTGACCAGTCATGACTCTCTTCTATGATTACAATATGCTGTTCATTGAGAAGATCTATGACACAGAAACTTTTGCTATTTTCTTTTCTAACAGTTCAAAGCAATAATACAAAGTTATAATAAGTTAAGACTTTATTTGATCATCATATAACATCTATTGTGTAAGTTTGTATCATAGGTCCCATCATCATCATCATCACCATCATCATCACCATCATCATCACCATCATCTTTCTATTTGAATGAAACATAATCACTTTAAAACCTTCAACATTCTCTCTCTTCTCCTCGAGCAACCCACAGGCATTTGATCTTCATCCGAGCCAAAGAGGGTGGCAGGGGAAGGGATTTAACCCTGCCTGACTGGCGTTAGGGAATTTGAATAAAAACTGTCACATCTAATTTCCAGTAGAGTACAAGTGTTAATTATCATTGAATATGGAGGTGTTTAAGGCAGATAGTGTACTTTCACTAACAAATGGCTCAGAAGAAATAAGGCTTCAAGGTCTAGGTTTTAAAGCTTGGTCAATTAGTTTTTAAAGCTTGATCAACTAGTTGAAAGTCAAATTGCTAATTATTTCGCCTTTTACATAAACTTGTGTGGGACATTTGAACATTTTATTAATTTTGCCCAGGGAATAGGAATTTTAGAAAACCCATCTCCAAAAATTTAAATTCCCAGGGGTTTGCCTTAAGTTGAGTGATGCTTCATTCTCATTATTATTCTTACCCATGTTGTCACATACATTATAAGCATCATCATAACTATTGAAAATCTGCAGATTTTAAATCTCCAGATCTTGGCAGCTCTGATTGTACACGAATAATTATTAACTACGACCACAGACTTTGACGCCTACTTTTAATTTTTTTTTTCGAATTATTTTATTTTTTCTTTGCAGCCACAGCTGATGTTTATAGGAATGAGGGTAATGAGGCCTTCAAGAAAGGAGATTTCATCAATGCTATTCATTTTTACACCAAAGGAATTAAAATGAACTGCAACGAGAAAGAACTGAAGGCCAAACTGCACAACAACAGGGCTATTGCACATTCTAAACTTGGTAAATGATGAGTGCTTCAATAGGCATTTTTTTCTATTTTAAAGCTATCGAGTTGTCAGTAGTAGTTTTCTGAAAAAGGTGATTATTTTGAATGCATGCCCGGAAAAATTTACATCTTATCTTGGCCTCTCAAAATACAAAGAAGTAACCTCTTACCCCAGATTTCAATGAGCATCACAAGTTTTTCCCAAAATTATAGTAATGGTAGTTGGTTTGCAACATGTATGGCTAACCAGAGATATTTATTTCAATAACAGGAAATCACCAGGATTCACTAAGGGACGCAAAAGCAGCCATTAAGTTAAATCCAACTTTCCCTAAGGCAATTGTGAGAGGTCAAATATTTTTTAGCTGTACCATAATAATAATAATAATAATAATAATAAAAAAAGAACTCAACACTCCAAGGTTAAATGAGATTAAATGGAGTTCAATCTTGTCTCAATGGACTTTAAATTAGAGGTCGAGACCACCCTGATGTGCATTTGAATCCAGCTCTTGACTGCTACGCCATTACTTCCCATTAATCATGATGAGAATATTATTTTGAACGGGATGAAGAACTCAATGCGGAATGCAAAGCAAAATTTCAGCATGAATATTTTAGTTCCTTAAGTTCAATGAGTCACAGGTGTCAGATATGTTAAGAGCGTGTCCACGAGAGCACCGGGCAGCCGTGCTACATGCCATCTCACCGATTTCAATGAAACTTTGCCAGTTTAAAGGGTCTACCCCAAAACTCAAAAAGACAAACTGGTTTCTGTTTTGGTTTTTTTCTAGGGGGAGATAGACCACCCCCCGGTTTTTCTTGGTTTTCACCAAGGAAATCGCTTCAAATAGTTCAAATGTATGAAGCTCTCACTGCGATGGTATTTAACCGATTACTTTGAGGATTTGCACACATATTTTTTACATCCTTAGTTAATGGCCGCCACGAGTATCAGTCAGTTTGAATGACGGCTTGCCAATCAACAGAGGCAAATATACGACTGTGTTTGTAGCCTTTTCGATTCATCCAAATATTTGACAACTTTGAGGTCAAATATCTCCCATTGCCAGAAAGCTACAACACTAATCTTAATTACCCTTTTTAAACCATCATTTCATCTCTGAAAATAATCAACAAAATCTTTGGGCACTACCGTATTTTTGTCTTGGATACCTTTTAAAATCTGCGACTATCACAAGTTTCTCTCAACTACACCTGTCACGCAATTCTTGCTCTAGGCGGTCACTTGACCAAATAAACCTACATTTTTTAGCTCTCTATACAAGATGGTTGTTCAAGAAAGGTGAAAAATGTGAAAACTTTCGAGATTTTTGGTAGAAATGGAAAATTTCACGTTTAGAGAGATGCATGTAGACGGAAAATCAATGGGAAAATCGTAGCGTTTCTTTCTTCAGTCGTTTATTACTTTGAAGATTTGCTAAAATCAGCAGATATGGCTTTTGTAGGGAACAAACATTCATTAGTCTATAACTTGATTGTTTATCATCACCATTGCTCATTTTAGGAGATTTTAAAGTCACATGCTGCGTGTTGGTTGATATTACTACATGTTCCAGTGTGCTACAACTTCGGCTTTTACAGACGGGGAATTCTGCGCTCTCGCTCGAGAGCAAATATCAATAGTTCTATCGGACTAAAAACTGTGCTTCTATCCCGAAAATAAAATTCAAATGGTGTTGTCGTTGTCACTTACCACCATCGAACATTTCCATGCAGAACTCCGCTAAGCTAACATCTGTTGTGTGACCCGAAGACTCTCCGTAGGAATTATTCAAGCGCGTTGTTCATGCTGTCTGCTTGATAACAATTTCAGAATAATATGCAGATCTCTATGATTATTTGCTTGTTTCGATTGTAAAATATCTGCATATTTTTTTCAAGCATTCTATTACTACATATAAATCCACATCTCTCTAGATCGAGTGTTGCCGGGTTTAATTGCGTGACTTGCAAAATTTTTAAATAAGGATGAGCCAGCAGTAATTTGACGAGTAGGCTTCCTGCAAATTTCCCTTGATGAAATCCTAAGACATAGCCAGTTGTTTTCGTGAGCAAAGACAATAAATATGAAAGAAAAGTGAGATGCAAATGTATTTTTTTTAGCTTAATAGCAGCTGTACCCTCTCCTGCAGTCTTCGTCTAAATTTTGCAAGGTCCCTCTTTATCTTCTGCCTTGTTCGGTCAGTTTCGAATTCTGAAGCTAGATCTTTGGCATCGGCTCCGTCCTCATTCATATTTACAGAGGGGGACCTCATCAATAAACAAATTTTTGTTGCAGCAGATAACCGGCTGAAGTATCGAGCGATTTGCTGCTGTATCAACCGGTCAGTCTTAGACAACATTTCTGGCTGGTGTCGTCTCTAAAACTCGATATTTGGGAAATCACATTAGAGGCGGTTGCCTTACTAGTTTCCTCCCTTGTCCAGCACACGTCTAGGAGATAATTCTCTGCTTTCTGAGAAAAGGTGGCTGTTTTTTGTGTTTTACAAAGAGCCCATCCAAAGTCCACTTGGCTAGTTAGGGATTGTTCGTTAGAATTTTACCTGAGGTCCTTTCTTGAACGTAGCCATCCCCTATAGAATGGCAAGCCGGTCTTAGTCCATTTCCTCTTGATCTTATCCTAGGCGGAATTTTTTTGTCGGCTTCACTGTGTTTGTCTTTGTCAGGGTACATTTGGATGGAAGCCAATGACTGAAACGTCTTGATACATCCTTCTTTTAGCAAGAATATCTCGCTTTCTTGTTCCGTCTATGACGGATTGGGTATAGTTCTCGCGATGACCCGTGTTCAGAAATCTGTGCACGTTGCTGATAATCACTCATTTCTACGATTACTTTGCTGAAGGTTTCTAATGTGATGAGCCTAGTGAGACCCTGAGGTGCTTTAAACCGTGCCAGTTGGTCTGCGCTATAAACTTGTCGCAGTTCTTAAGTCAGAGGGAGGATCGCCTACCTCTATTTATGTGAGCGCCTCTACAGTACCTGCGTATCCTTAGCAATCATATAATATAAAGATCATCTCAGTCACAAATCACCAGTTAGGAAAACTGATGGTCAGATAAGCGCTCTTCTTGCCCTTTCTTCCTTATTCATTGCCGACTCTAAGATAGCAGCTACAATACGCGTTCTATTTAGATTTACAGTCACCTTGCCACCAGGAAGATTCGCCACCAGCTTTGATTTCTTCTGCCATCTGCAGATTCACCTCTCTCTCACTTTATGTCACCGATTTTTATGAGGAGGATACTGGCATTTACAAACCCGAGGGTCTGAATCTCACACCAAGTTGTGCACGATATTTCAGGTACACCGTGAAATCGCGGCCTTCGTAATCTCCAAATAAGCCAATTCGCGCCAGAATAAGCTTCATCTCGGACGAAACGCATGTTTGGGATACATCGATGTCTCTCAAATATTTTCTTTTTAAGCTGTATACCCACGAATTTAGAGGTATGAGCTGTTGCCGTCCCTGGTCAACGCGAGAAAAATAACATTTGGTTCTACAGTTAGTTGCAAATGAACAAGACAACTGCACCATCTTGACTATATCAATTCGAGTGTTAGATTGAATTGAGGGCTTTTTAGACACTCGATTTCTTATATGGCATCACCATGAAGACGTAATACAACTGATACACCCACACTACATAGGATTAACAATGTCTGTTGAGCTGTTACGAGAAGGAGAAAAATATTACCGGAAGTGTAAACTCTTTTTAAAAAGAGTTTCAGAGACGTTTCAAAGATGTCTATCTTTGATCGGCTGTCACAAAAAAATGACCCCCACTTAGATTTACTAGGAAAAATGAACTTACCAACTCCTTGTTGAAAAAATTGGAATTCATTCGACCGATACGCCAGTTGTTTCAATTTTTCTTTTTCCTCGGGCTGCTATGAAACAGTTCAGAACTTGACTAGTGAATAAAGTGTTTTGAAATACCGTTCGGAATTTGCCTTTTTTTTCTGAGTGCAAATCAGGGGTAGAAAAAGTTTTTAAAACATTTGACTAGAATTTCATGGAGTTCACCTCGATAATTTTCGTCGGCCGGGGTCAAGACGCGCCAAGGTAAGTGACATCGCCCTCCAGTAAAATAATTTTCCAAAGAATAAACGTGGCGAACGTGAGGAAACACACATTTTTTTTTATCATTGTGATCAAAGCCCAATGATGTACCTAAATTGGTACTTACGGTATAAACCATTGTTTATGACAGGGTGAGCTTAATTTTTCTGTCGAGGTCGACGTGACTTCACATTAAAAGCGTTTTTGACGGAACAAACTAGTGAGTATCACTGCACGAACTGAGAAAGTAGAAACTTGTATTTATCTCCCACGCGTTTAGTCTGACAATAGTTGACTTCATCACGGATTTTTTCAAGTAGGGTAAATAAGCTTGCTCATATACAAATAGTAAATAAGTTGTCTCTTTACTATTGAAGCCAGTGGATAGAATTCGCCAGGTGCGCCCACGGTGTAGATGCGTGACATCTTCCGGACGTTACATGTACGAGTGCGTGATCCCTTTGAGGGTCACAGATTTAGTGTCTCTAGTTTACAGAGGTCTTAGAACGTTTCATTATATGAAGTTGCCTTCTGCGGGTAGAAGACTACAAGCGAATTTCTCAGGCGTAATTGCCTTTGATTTCTCAAGTGATGTCGCAAACACAGCTTTTGGGAGTCACGAGACAAAAAAACTTATCAGGACCTGATAATTCTTCCTTCCATTCTAATGGAAATAAATAGCAAATAAAAACACATTTTATTAAGAAATAAAGTTACAAATGACGGGGGTTCTCTGAAACAAATGGTGATAGAAAAGGATTTCAGTTCTGGTCAATACTGACTTTTCATGGCCAACTTCCGAATCTGAGGGAACGTGCTGAGGGAATAAAAAACATAAATGTGTGATAATGCAAGCAAGAGAATGAAACTACAAATAAAGAAAAAGGAGAAAACATAGGAACCCGTGTTGCAGCGTGCAGATATCTTTTGAGCCAGACCTACACACTAAGCCCGACACCACCCAGAGAAACTCGAAAGAGTCCTGTATATGAACTAGCTCGCACTTGTACACAGGAAAGGCCATGACAATCAGCGAAAATAATAGCAAATGCAGATGACATTTGCAGTCAAAAAAACAGGAAAATAAGATAACAGAAGGATTAGGAACTTTCTAGAAGTGTCTTCCTGAAAAAAAAGATGAACAATGTTTACTTCTCATGAAAGGTCACGCAGTAACCCTACAAATACTATTCCTATACGTGGAATTTCTTGATGGTGGAAAGTGGAAAAAACATTTTCCAGTCTTATTTTCTGGAAACATGGCGTAGTTAATGAATTTATGGGGCTATTAATATTTCCTAACAAATAAAGGGGCAGAGTTTCCCGTCATTCGCGGTATGGAAAAGCCGAAGTTGTTACACTCTGGAACTTGTACGTCAACAAGCAGGCGACATGTGACTTTAAAATATCCTCTCCTGTTACAGTTTCCTTACTGTAAACTGTGCGATAATGATAATAGACAATCAAAGTATGGGCTAATGAATGTTTTGTTCTGTACAAGAGCCCTATTTCCTGATTTTAGCAAATCTTCAAAGTAATAAACGACTGAAGAAAGAAACGCTGCGATTTTCCCATTGATTTTTCGTCAACATGCATCTCTCTAAACGTGAAATTTTCCATTCCTACAAAAAATCTCGAAAGTTTTTCAGATTTTTCACCTTTCTTGATCAATCATCTTGTATAAAGAGCTAAAAAATGTAGGTTTATTTTGTCAAGTGACCGCCTAGAGCAAGAATTGCGTGACAGGTGTAGTTGAAAGAAACTTGTCACAGTCGCAGATTTTAAAAGGTATCCAAGACAAAAATACGGTAGTGCCCAAAGATTTTGTTGATTATTTTCAGAGATGAAATGATGGTTTATAAAGGGTAATTAAGATAAGTGTTGTAGCTTTCTGACAACGGGAGATATTTGACCTCAAAGTTGTCAAATATTTAGATGAATCAAAAACTCTAAAAACACAGTCGTATATTTGCCTCTGTTTATTGACAAGCCGTCGATCAAATTGACTGATACTCGTGGCGGCCATTAACTAAGGATGTAAAAATATGTGTGCAAATCCTCAAAGTAATCGGTTAAATACCATCGCAGTGAGAGCTTCATACATTTGAACTATTTGAAGCGATTTCCTTGGTGAAAACCAAAAAAAACCGGGGGGGTGGTCTATCTCCCCCCGGAAAAAAACAAAACAGAAACCAGTCTGTTTTTTTAGCTTTGGGGTAGACCCTTTAAACTGACAAAGTTTCATTGGAATCGGTGAGATGGCATGTAGCACGACTGCCCGGTGCTCTCGTCGACACGCTCTTAACTTGAACAGTTTTCATGTAATGCCAAAGGAGTGCTAATAACTTATTTAAAAACCAATTGATGGAGCTTCAGACATTTTAGCATGTTAAACCAGCTCAGAAATTAAGTAACAGACGTCTTCACGACTTTTAAAGACATCACTAACCAACCTGTAATGGTTGAGACTATTTGTTTGTTAAACTGTTGATGGCAATTTTTATTTGTATTGATAAACATACATTTCAACACACTTTGATTTGCTTGAAATCCATGTGACTGAGGATGATCAACCACATTAACCTGCTTCAGCCTCAAGATATATACACCTTCTTGCCTTCATCGGTGGATAGCTGCAGTCGGCCATAATCTATGATGATATTATATAATAAGCTCAGTTATGCACACATTCTGATTGGTTCTCACTTATGATCTATTAAAGCACAGACGTATAGATAACGTCATCGTTAAAACTTTTTTTAATTCTATATTCTATAATCGGGCTGATGGGGGAGTGGGGTTAGGTTGGGCTAGTGGAGGAGTGGGGTTAGGTTGGGCTAGTGGAGGAGTGGGGTTAGGTAGGGCTAGTGGAGGAGTGGGGTTATGTTGGGCTGATGGGGGAGTGGGGTTAAGTTGGGCTAGTGGAGGAGTGGGGTTAAGTTGGGCCGGTGGAGGGGGATGAGGTTATGTTGGGCTGGTGGAGGGGTGGGGTTGGGTTGAGCCACTGGAGGGATGCGATATGATAGAGGTGTCGTGGACGTTGAGGTATTTGGGGCTGAAATTGAGAACGAGGTACTTGTCATGTTTGGTCAAGTACATATTGCAACTAAGTGATATCTTCTACAATAATCGTAAATTTCTGTCTTATTTCCTTCGACATGTTTGTTGATTGGTTCAATAGTCTTCATTCAATAACGATCTCGAGGTGTTTTCTTTGAAAGTTTTAATTTTTTTATCAAAGAGAGAGTTGAAAACAGTGCACCAATGGAACTTGCTAAACAGTCACAGCAGCAAGTAAACATCTGCAGTGGTATATATATATAATTCTTGTTTTCACCTGGGAAAGTTTGGTTTCACTCTTCCAACCTTTTCATCAAAGTTTATGATAACTGTAATAAAAATCAAAAGAACTTGATCAACTGGATATGTTACATTGATTATGCAAGCATGCAAATAGCTGAGAAAGCTTGTTTCTTTAAAGGGTGCCTCTTCTTTTTTCACTAAGTACATCCGACGTGTTAAGGTATCAGAGAAGGAAAATTAGCGCATTCATTCAAAATAAATTAGCATGCAAACTATTCAAGCTATCCCGATAATTTATACATTTTCTCTGAGTCATATTAACACTGATTTGGGATATTCAATCACTTTCAAAATTTTACTATCAGCGGAAAGGGAGCTTTTTTAAAAAACGCCCTGACGGCTAACAAGATTAGTTTATTTAACGTTTGTTTTCCATTGGGAATATGCTCTATACGTATTGACCTAAAAAGGGTTTCTGCCATTTGTCCATTAAAGCTCAGCTTTTAAGCAAAGTTTTAAATGCAGATGTTTTTTACTCAAAAATTCCTTTTAGGCCATTGTTTTTTGACATTTTCTCCAAATAAAATCTTGAAAGTTCAAAAATCAAGCCTTTATCTCCCGAAGTAAAAAAGGTACCAAAATATAAATTTCGGAAGTTGACTGTTCCTTTTTTTAACTAAGCATGAAATTTTCAAGAAATTAAAAAAAAAATTCCTCTAGTAATAGGCCAGAATGACGTGTTCGCACTAGTTTTTTGTGGGTCTACCTCCACCCCGAGTCACAGCTTAAATCACAGGCAGCTCAAGCGGCCTCTGATTTAAGGGGAGAAGGGCTTCTCTTATGTACTTAGTAAACCTAGAAATGGATAACTCGCTAAAATGGGTTCTTTTCAACATAGTAAGCAGTCAGATAGCAAGCGATGCTCTGTGAAAGTAAGGTATTTTTATTGAGAAGTTTGACTGTATTTTTTATTTCCAAGAGCAGTCGTAAATATTCCCATACAAACTCTTATCATTTCGCCACGCCTCTTATTTCTCAACATGATCAACTCACAGCTTAAGCTTGGGCCGCCTGTGCTTAAATATAATACAGCTCGAACGCGTTCAAGACACCTGCGAGGGGACGGTGGATGGCGTTCCTTCACCGTTTTCTCATGGAACTTTCTCAAAAAATTGTAAAGTATTCTCCAGAGTTTAAAAGTATTTGCTGGGCTCGCGGCGTTAGGTGTCTGGGTTGAAGTCCAGTTTTTAATTTTCCACCCTGTGTTTCTTTCTGGTTTGTGCGCTAGGGATGCGAACAATGTTCAGTCAAAGGTCACTGATTTACGCAGGGAAATGAAAGGGCGATTAAAAATTAGATTGTTTTTCTTACATCCAGGGGTCTTATATTCAGGGGTTCTTGCAATCATACCTGATTCCCATAGTAGGGCTTTCGTAAAGGGGAAGGGTGGGGGCGGTCTGCTCCATTGTGTATGTGCTGAGGAATTTGATGGAGAAGGATGAAGTGGCCTGAACGCAAACTCTTTAGTAGAGCTCACCTGGAGGGTCTTTGAATCAGTTTCTGAACTAAAAAAAAGGTTGCTAATGGGGTTGTAACTGTCACAAATCTTTGTTTTTTTCGTTAATACTGATGAAGGAGTTGACGAGGTGACGTGTGCGCCCTTAGCGCAACTGGTATAACACATAACGTTAAAGCCGAAAACTGATTAAAAACTGAAAGAAGGAGAGAGGTCTTAAATCATGGCTCCATTCAAAGAGATCACCTCTGACACTATTCTGTGAAATAAAAACCAAAAACATTCACAAGACAATACACAGTTAAACTCACACACAATGTTTACAACAAAGCTTTCACAATCACGGCAAATCAGTCAATAATAACCCACTACGAGCCTGTAACGGCCTTGTCTTTGTCAGCTAATGTTACTCTCCTCACGCTAAGCTGAGCAAACTTTGCGAAGCGCTTCTAATGTTGCTAGGTGACGTCGCACTGGCCGTGGTTTCTCGACAACAGCTCATACAAGAGAACAATGGAGTCACCCTTCCCTCCTGGTTCAAAAACATATAAACATAAGGCATACCTCAAAACGTCGACGGTAGACGACTGCGCGTAGCTAATGACTGACCACGAAAATTAGTATTATCTGTCACGCTGATGAAAACAAGCCTCATAAATTACGGCTCGTGTTCACCGAGCATTGAGTCAGTGAGCTGATCAATTATCATCAAATGTAGCTTTTTGACCAAAAGGAACATAAAATACGTACAGAGAGGCTAGATACATCAGCAATATGTTTTTCCAATAGAGCACGCGTATGGCAACGAATCCTGCAATCTAATTGGTTCTTATGGGCAAGATTTTGTCGCAGGCTACGGTAACACCTTGCCAAATCATCATGTAAATCTATTTTCGTGAATGAGTCGGCAGTAATTGTCATCCTTAGGCCTTTTTTATTCTTCAAATTAAATTCAGAGAGGCTTTCCTTGCTTCCCTCATACTGGGGCGCTCAGCCAGTGCTCTAGTTTATAAGCATATTCCGTTGAACCCCAATTATTAGAGAGAGTCTGAATTTGATGAAAGAGAAAATTCAGAATTTTCAACGTTTAGGGCCTAGTTTTATCGAGGGGAGATAACACAATGCAACTGGTAAATTGCTTTCCAGCAGAAAAGTGATAGCAAAATGTACTGTACCATCCACCGGGTAAGATTTACACACCTGGAGCCAGATCTTTCAAGTATCCGAATAGAAGGGGCAAGTTTCTAAAGAAACTGTGGTGCTGCGTCGGTGGGAGAGTATGACAGGGTAATCATCAGTATGATCGGCTGAGTTGATAGCTTCAATTGGCCACCGTAAAGAGTTTCGAGCGTTCGCCATTCGTTAGAGCGATTGGAGGAATTGTGGGTTGTGTGTGGGTTTATATGCAGAAAATGGAGCTACGCTATTGGTGGGAATATGGTAACGAGAGAACAAAGGGCTCGTGGGGACCCGTGAGCATCCCTACTCAGCACTCTTAATCCGCGCAGTATCAACAAGTGTTTTTCATTCAACTAATTTATTCCTGTTTTCTCGTCACCATAGTCCTACCAATAGCGTAGCTTCATTTTCTGAATTTAAACCCACACACAACCCACAATTCCTTCAATCGCTCTGACGAAGGGCTAACGCTCGAAAGGTCAGCTTTTAAACCCTTTACGGCGGCTAATTCACGTTATCAACACAGTTGATGATACTAAATTACCCTTCCAAGTATCCGTTGATTTTTCCATGATGACGATCCTTTGTTTCTCATTATTTTTTTCGAGTTAAGTTAAGTGGTAACGCAATTGTGTCCTCGTATTCTGTGTGTAATCAAAAATATAACAAATATGAGGAGGTTGTTTGATCATCACCATCCCGACTCTAGCACTAACAGCGATAGGAAAGTTTGAAAGTCATCAAAAATGTGTAAAAAGGACAATTTACACATCACGTTTAGCATATTTAGTCCCATTCGCAAGCATCAAGTCCATTCAAAGATGGTGCATTGTTAAATTCTAAGTTTTGAATGGATGTAACCGATGAGCATTTGATATTCTTTATGAATTGGTAACAGGAAACTGGGTTGAACAATTCTGTTTGTGATTAACATTTCTTACTCTAGCTTCGCGATTGTCAGATTTTGTTCACTCGTATAGTTGCTGACCGACATAAACTCTAAGCAGCCCTATACTTTTTTAAAAATGAATATATAGATAATTTTCTTTACTGATAGTTTTTGAAAAAGTACATCATTTCACTAATAATAAAAAAAAACATTTGGATAGAATTGATTTTGTCAAGGGCCCTCAGATGAGGTTTTTTCCTGGCGTCAATTACTTGAGGGAGTTTTTAGGAAGGATCACAGGTCTGGCATGTTATGATGAAAAATTGACTTGATTCACGGAACTGACGAGAGTATTTTTCGAGAGGGTGTTTGTTTTTGTTTTGTGTTCTTTCCTTTCTTTTGTCTTCCGGAATTGTTTAGTTTTATTTCGCTTTAGTTTTTTCCTTTTTCGAAATCGAACTAGAGTTCAAAACCCACTATAAATAACCACTTATGTACATGAATTTATTGAAATTAAATCTTCTCATACAGTTAAAATGGCACTCGACTATGAATGCAATGGGAGTGTACCATGCTACCTAGTACGGTGTACCGTGCTGAGCAAAACTAATTGACTGAAAATTATCACGCTTTCCTCCGTGATCTTGAGCGATATATCAGTGAAAACCATTCTGATCCCTGCCGTCTTTCCCTCCGTCGAGTATAGAAACGAAGACACAGTAGTCCTTAAACATTGGAACAGGTTCGTCTTCCTAAAAATGTTACCCAGGATCTTGTACATAAATGGCTTTCATTTGTAATCTAATGTTTTTATTCTACGTTATAAAATTATCGAAGGCAAGGTCTCCAGAGGGCAGACTCACTCATACCATGCATACACATCAACACAAGTTTTACCGCTGTTGTCTTCCTCTCCGCGGTCTATCCAATCCTGTCCGTACCATATCTGCATCTCTTGGTTGCTCGAGACAGACAAAGGATTGACGAGGTTGCGAAAAACCAGCTCAATTGAATTATGGTGATATTTAGGAAGACTGTAAAAGTGTTCTTTGTTATCAAAATGACCGGGAGTTTTAAAAGCTTTCAAGTCCTCGGCAGGTGGCAGAATGGCCTTCTTATTGGCATCTGTGATGATTGTCATCAGATTGTCTTTATATGATGTCCAGGTGCAACCCCAGAAGGATGAAACAGTAACATTGTTGCAGCGCACCGACCCTGACTTGTGAATAAGCTTCATTGTCTTAACTCGTCCACTCTTTGTCATGTTGAAGGAACCATACTGATTGTCTTTGGCTCCAAAGCAGACAGGTTCTTCACCATTTATCTTTTGCCAGCTCTCTAAGATAAAGAAATAGGATAGGCAGATAGTTTTGAAAGTTAATTAAACTGTTTTAAGAAAGAAAAAGCCACTGTAAGCCAGTCTATTTTCGAATGGTAACTAAAAGCTATTTGCAGAATAAATTCCAGTAATAAAAAAGGTTAACCATTGTCCTTTTTCGGCGTCGTGATCTGAATAGTAGTTTTGATCTATTCCCATTCGCCATTAAAACAATTTTGTATAAGGGAAAGAACAGTTCATGTCATTGACTTATCTTCTTCAAACACAAATCCTTTTTTTTTTTTTTTACTATAATTCCCCTTTTTTCAGTGCTGGAACAGTGCGACGAGATATAATTTTGGTAAATATAAAAAAAAGTTAGGATAAGAGAACAAGTTTAAGAGGCAGTGGGGAAATAGGTGAGTAATTTAGTGAAACAATTTACCTTCACAATAAGCCTTGATGACCTCGCGATTCTCTTCAGAGTAAATCCAGTATTTCCCGTCAGCCATCTGTTCCCCTTCGCTCACTACAATCTCATTACAGGATTCCGCCGGAAGTTCTTTGATGGATCCGAGGGGAACTGCATCAGAAAATTTCATATAGGTAGTTTCCACCGTCATGCAATTCGATACCTCGTGATACGAGAGGATAGGAAAAAAAGCTCCTACTTTCCTGCCTGCGTAAAAGCAGAATGAAATAAAAACTGTGCTAACTCTATTAGACCTAGACTAAGAAATGAGATGGAAGACAGCAACAGTAACGAAGCGAAACAAGCTAACGTTGCAGTATCATCGTTAAACTACTTTGCAGTCAAATATTATCTTCCTAAGATGACGTTGATGAGACAATGATTCCAAAACGTCGTTTCTTTAATTTTGACTTGTCTCTGTATTTTAAAATGCCTTATCAATGATGAAACAATCCCCGAAATTGAATCATCGAAAGGCTCGTCATAGGAACATATCTGTATCTACAATCTTTGTTTCTCTGAAATTTGAGTTTTCTGTAATCGTGAAAGGAAAATTAAAAAAGCAAGTCTGCCCAGAAACGCAAATACAAAAAGGTAGTCGAGGGAACGTTAAGGGTACCTCTGTTTCTAGAACGTTTCATGTAAAATCTCCTCTGATCCGGTATAAAATCTTCCGGTCTTGCTTCCTTTGTACGATTGTTCAGTTCACAGATGTTTTGACCAATGACGACATTGTAACTCTGACACGTGACTTCTTCCTCACACAGGAAAAAACACTCTTCAGGCAACTCATCGCGATGCACTTTAAACACGTGACCTCTCAGGTACATTCCGCCAATAGAGCTTTCCGTTACATGACACCGGCTGTTGGCGTCGAGTACACCAATCCGGGACATCAGAAACATTGTTGCCAGCCAGAACTTTGGATTCATTCTGAGGTGAATATAGGTGCCTCTTGCTGCACACGGACTAATTAGAATAGTACCTGTCAACACAATTAACTATGCTAAGATAAAGTTACATATGGATTTTCAGTAAAATTAATACCTCAATTTACACCTCAGAAGTCAACTCATAACGCTTAGTTGTAGTTTCCTTCGGCCTCCACCAGTTGAACGTATTGAAAATGAACGCATGAACATGTTCTGTTCGAGATTACGAAAACAAATCGTCGGCAGCATTAAGATGTGATACTAATGTGATACAGTGCGTTAGTGACCAAGCGTGAGATCAAGTTGGCTGGATATTGGCCGAGTTCTTTTTTGTTTTTTTTTTATGATCCAAGCCACAGTCGAGGTCCAATAAAATCAGTAAAAAGGAAAAAAAAATTTTTTTCATTAAAAAGAAGTTATCGTTTCAGATTATTGCATTGGGTCGCGTTGAAAGGCGAAAAAAAATTACCAATTTGTTTATCTTTTACAACGGTTTTCCATTTTGCAATGGTTGGCGCTTGCTCGCCGTTGTACTTTAAAACAGCCGGAAGAATTTTTTATGTCAGATATTGGTTTTCATTGCTTTTGAACTGAAAGATCCGTTCATTACGAGATTATAAATTTTCTAAAAGTTCGATGTTTTTTTAAATTTCTTGGAGTCCCTAAATAAAAACCCATAGAAAACAAAGTATTATATGCCATAACGAGGTTTTGTCATGGAAAGCCTACCCAAAGACACGAAAGAATGACCCTTTTAAGATCATGTTATAAATGGAATAGAAATATGGAACTTCGGCCTCCATTTATCTCTCCATTTATCTCTCTTATTTATGTCTCCAAATGTCAAGTGGGTTATACTAAATGTCAACAGGTGCTGTTCCTAAATACCAATGATAGTCGAGTTATGAATCTTTATCACACGAGGCGTAGGTTGTTTTTTCTTTAATTCTCAGAGGTTACTTCAAATCTATTTTTAGTAAAAGTGTTTTGTATCAAAAAGACTGAAATGAAAAAGTCAACCTTTATCTTCCATCTTGAAATTAAATAAGGTCTTCCATTCCCCTTCCCTATTCCCTATTCCACATTACTGCTTTTAGTGACATCCATTTATTCGTGCTTATTAACACCAAATTGCACTCAAAATCATGTGGTTACCTATACAAATCAAACACCACGAGCCGGCTGAACAGTTTGCTCCAGCGGTTTTAAAGCGGAAACAAATATGAAGTGGAGTATGACCCACAAATTCTCAAAATTATGATTACCGCTAAATCACCTTTAAGAACAAGGACTACAGCCGTTACCAGGTATTGGAACTAAGATTTTTATCTCGTACTGTCCAAGCAGGTGTTGGATGGGAAAGCCTCACCAAACCTCGACAAATAGAATAAAGAGTCAGTAAATAACTAACTTTCGCTTCTCTCTTCCATCAATTAGCTCTTGTTTGAATTACGAATTGGTCAAGATATATTTATTATTATTTCTTTCTCAGAGGGCAAAGTAACGAATCCTGCCATCTGATTGGCTCTTAGTGCTGTCCCGATTTTCCTATCTCTGCCCACGGGCACTGTAACGCTTTCGTGAGTCGCCGAGAACATGCATAGCTTCGTTGCCGTTCTTTACTAATAAATTTTGTTTTACCAGCTGGGTAAAGTATTTTTAAGAAAATCAAATCGATTAATAACTTATTAGTCCTCTCTTTTCTTGCTCTCAAATCACTTTAGTTGCCAGAAAAAAACTTGTTTTCGAAATGAATTTGTGAGTTGACACGCGGCCTTAAAAAAAGTCTTCAATTAACTGTACTTCTTCACAAAGAGTAACTCAAAAAGTTAAAATTTTGAGATACTTGTTTTAAATGGAATAAATCGATATAACTTTCATTCATTTAAGATCTGAATTCTCTCTAACAATCTTTTCGTTGTGAAACGGTGAGAAAAGTTTTCAGTCCTCCTACACACACGCTTTCAGTAAGTTTTAGCAAGTCTGTTCAATTTGGTCATTTGTACCGTAAATTGCTGAACAAAAATCAAAGAAATTCAACGAGAAAAAGCCGCATTAAATTTCCCTTGGGTCTAGTCAGTGTCTAGTTATTTTAGTGATTTTAGTGTTTCGGTGAAAAAAAGACCAGATTTACACGCGCTACTGCAGCAAACAGACGAGCAAACAGACGAGCAAACTCCCACAAGTTCAAAACTTATCGCTGACTTTACTTACAATTACTTTCCTTGCCATTAACTGACTGAGCAAAGGTGTTCTTCATACACTAATCATTGGTGGAAGTGAATGACACATTCCGTAAGATCACTGTGCCCTCCGTCTTGAGTACCGCCAGAGTAGGTAGGCCTCGGACGACACTCAAGACAGAGGGCACAGTTTCTCCCAATATGGACCTCCCGGCTTGTGAATAACATATATCTATATTTTTCTCTAAGAGGGCGGTAACGAATCCTACGTTCTGATTGGTTGTTAGTGCAGTCCGGATCTTCCCATCTCTGCCCACGGACACGATAACGCTTGCGTGAGTCGCCGACTACATCCCTAGTTTCGTTGCAATTTTTCATTCGTTCTGCTGGGTGGGAATATTTCCAAGCAATCCCAGATCAAATTCCTTTAGTTGCCAGCAAAAAACTTGTATTCGAAATAGCTATTTGTGATCGCAAATGTGTCATTATTAAATTGGTTGACTCGCGGCCTAAAAACGGTTTTTATTGACTTTTAATCCTTCTCAAAAAGTAACTCAGAAAGTTGAAACTGTAAGGTATTTGTTGACAGTTGAATTTATTGGTTAAATTTTCATTCATTCAATATCTGAATTCTCTCAAGCAATTTTTCGTTGTTAAGCGGTCGGAGAAGTCTTCAGTCCTAATAAAAATACGCTTCCGGCAAGTCTTTGCAAGTCTCTTCAATTTGATCATTTGTACCTTAAACTGCACAACAAAAACCGAAGGAATTCAACGAGAAAAAGCTGCATTAAATTCTCCTTGGGTCCAGTTAAAAAGTGTTTCATTTGACTTAAATTTTTCGGTGGAAGAAAGACCAGAATTCTACACGCCATTGCAGCAAACAAACAAGCTAACTCTCACAACTTGAATCATGAATTCACAAATCATGAATTTACTTACAATTACTATCCTTGCCATTTACTGACTGAGCAGGGATATTCTTCTTACATTAATCATCGATGGAAGTGAATAATACTTCCTGAAAGATCACTGAATGTTTTTAAAGAAAAATGTAAGGACAGTCATCGAACTTGAGTTCGTTTGCCAAACCAGTGCCGTTTTTTTAAAAGTGTACATGCACTCTTTTTCCTTAAGCGCTCTGTAAATGCCGGGTGTCAGATTGTGACAAATAATTGAAAAAAAATTTTTAAAATTTGTTTGGAAGCCTTTAAAATCACCTTTAGCATTACACAAATTAAAAACATGTCGGTGAAGCCTCTCTCTTTAATTTGCATTAACTCTATTTTGAATACCATTTACTCGCTCAAAAGCTGTTCAGTTTACGGAGGATCTTGCCGTAATTAAAGCCCTAAACCATTCGGGTTCTTTTGGCAAGCATTTCGCTAAGTTTCAGAAAAAAACAAAAATGTTATTCACGTATATTTCATTTCGTTTTGCATTTCGTTTGCGGTACAATTTTCGGGTAACAAGATAATATCTGGTAAACTCGACATTTAGGATAAAACGCTGTTTTCGTGCACAAATTGTGTTAGCTACGTCATAGAGCACTAAAGCAGCTAACATTGTTCTCAGCTGCGCCTCAAGCGACTGTTGCGCTTTTCTCGTCCTCTTCAAACTTTCCCGCGTGAATCCATACCTCGATGTACGCACACTTAGCATGATCCGCAATTTTGTATTGGCCAATCCTTCTTCTTTTCTTTTTGTTATTAGTAACAGTTTCCCCCTTTCGTAAACGTCAGAACTTATTTTGTCGTCACAATTTTTAAGAACGAAACCGGACCAACTTTCTTTTACTTCCGCACCAACAGTACCTTGCACTCCCTATGAGCTCGATGATAGTTTTTATAAATTACTGGAGTTTCCAAATAATTATTTATAGTAAACGGAACATTATATGCCATAACAGGGCTTTGTTATGGAAAGCTTACCCAAACAAATAAAGGAAGGAAACTTGTTAGATGATCTTATAAATGCAAAAGAGATCACTCAACTTACCCAAACTCAGCTCAATTTACCTCTGCTGAAATATGTCTGAATTTAGAGTGTGTTGTGCTAAACATCAATGATAGCCGAGTTATGAGTACTTTAACGCTCAAAGCAACTTCCTGCGTGTCTCTCGATTTGTTTCTTGTTTGATATGATAGATAAACCCAATAACTCTTCACTCAGAGCAATATGTTTTCATATCTTTTATGCTTAAGTAATGACGTCTGGCACTGATCTTAATACAATAGCAGGATGTCTTAATTATTCTCGCATGTTTTTTTTTACAAACTTTACAAAAAGCTTTTCTTTTTGTTTTTTCTTCTTACAGATGGCTGCACCAAAGCTGGCATAGAAGTCTGTTCTTTCGCACTTTGAAATAATCGTCACACATTCCAATAACTGTCGCGCTTTGTAATACAGCAACTCTTGTACTTTGTATTAAAAAAGCTTTCGCACTTTGAAATAAACTTGGTATGGCTGGTCGGTTTCGTTTTCAAAACTTTTTTTTAATGATAAACTATTAAGCGGCACTGCGCGAACCGAAATGGTAAAAAAGGCTCTTTTCAATATATCCTACGCGTTTCGTCTGACAATACCATGTTGGTTCTAAAAGCTTTCTTATATACAAATACGACATATAATATCTATTTTCGACCTTTGCGTAAAGTGTAAAGCAAGCTGAAAGTATTCGCAAGCTTTGACTAAGGTGTTGTACGTGCGTGATATTTTCCGTAACTATTATTGTTATTGACAGGGATGATGATCTGTCATGACAAAGTGCGAACAGGTGATTCTCTAAAAATTCCAGTAATAGCCGAGTTATGAATTAGTCATCACCCGAAAGAAGCGATCCTTTTTCTTAACCGTGCAGCCAGGCACGGTCTCAAATAGACTAAATACCCGACAGTCAGGACTGACTGCCAGGCATTTAATCTGCCGTTATGTAGGCTTAGATACCTTCCCTTCACGTCAATATGTTTTCACATTTTTATGTTTTAATTATTAGAGTTAGGGACTAACTCTGACAAAATAGCAGGACATCTTACAAATTCTGGTTTTTTTAACTTTTTTAATTTTTTTTGTTTTTAGCCGAAAACACGCTAGCGAAAGCTCAAAATTTAAAAAAAAACTGTATTAAAAAGGTTTTGTTTTAAATGTAGTTAAAAGCGTACACGAAGCCTGTGCGAAGATTCATTGGCACAAGCTACTTGTCTAAAACAAATGACTGTCATCAAGATTTGACATAACGATATCAATATTTACTCATGTCCCCTTTTCCAACGAAACAAGACTATTAGAAAAGGGTATCAATGAGGTGATGGCTTTTTAAAGCTTTTTAAAGTCGTTATAGCGACTTTAAAAAGGTTAGAATTTGCCGATCTTTCCTCCTAACAGCTACATTTTGTTACCGTTTTATGCCTAACGGTTAACCCCTGATTATCCTGATTGAGACCCTCCTAGTATGCAAACCTTCAAGCTGAAGTGAGTCTGAGATCAACGAATGTTGTAGGATTTAGTAAAGTCACGTATCAGGTTTTGGTGCTGCTGTTGGGTTTTTCACCTTTATGCATCAATCTACGATATGAAAATTGTATTTCTAAGCCATTTGCTCACGAAAGCAAACTCTTTAATTTCAAACTACTGAATTAAAACACGTGTATAACGCTGGAGAGCCTTGACACTTCCGGTTAAAATGCCGTGTGTTGTTCGAGGGGGGGGGGGGGATGGGGATGTTAAAGCTTGCAATTGGGCTTCCTGAAGACAAACCAGTCACACATTTCGGCAGGAAACTGACCACAAACACAGCTTTTATTTCACCTTCTACACAGTCGTTGAACTTAAATAACGCTGCAGCAATCATTTAATACTATCTAAGAAAAATTCTGAGGAAATCCCTCATATTAATTCTGGTCTCCTTCAACAGAAAAGAGATTTGGAAAACAACAGAATAATGGGTGAAAAAAGAAGAGTCCTCGACGGATCATGTATAAATTAAAGACTAAATTATTTTGCGGTCGTCCACTTTTATACGCTTTGTTTCTTGCCATCAGAACGCCAATTATAGATAACACAGCAATGACACAGTCACAACTAGAATTATATTTCACCAAAAAGATTCTACAATGTTGACTTAAAACTAATTCTCTCCTATAACACCGGCATGGAGGTTACTTTCTGTTCTGAAACCGCAAAACTCCTTTCGCTACGAGCGAGAAGAACCTTATGGTAAAGTAAAAGATACCTAATAAAAATCAAGGACAAAACCATTCATTAAAGATAAAAAAAAGCTTTTAACAGCAATTTAAAGGCTCGCAAGGTTGACACAGGTGTGAAATCAGTACTGGTTTAGTTCTCTATTAAATCAATTTTGAAATCACTGGTAATCCTTGCAATCCGATTGGCTCTCACCGAGGCGATTTATTCACGAATCGCACACTAAACGATTAATTTTAAGGAAAGTGAAATACACTTTTGAAACTTTACAAACCAGCTCAATACTGGATCAATAGAGTAGTTAAACGGACCAACAAATCCAGCATCTGAGCAACTTAATTTTGCGATTTCAAAAGAGATGTAATAAAGTGGTAACTGAACTTTGTTCCCCGCAATTTTGGTCTGAAATAACACTTGTATTTTTAAGTAAAATTCACGCTGCGCGCTCGTTCGATTTTGAAATCACTCATACGATTTCGGGCCTAATATCACACGTACAAATATTTCAGCATGCTCATTGGCTGAGAACATGTCAATTAATCTTAAACACAGCAAGAAAGTTGGAATTAAATTTTGAAACTGACATCGCCGGATGTAAACTAACGACTTCCCCTTGAATAATTTTTCATTTCTTCAGTTTGTAAGCCATATAATAAACAACATAATAACCTCGACAGTTCAATCGTTATAGGGAAAATCTCAAACCTCAGCCTTACCGCATTTACCGAGCCATGCCTTAGTTTGAGATTTTTCCGTGACGACCTCACTCTTGCTTATTAAGTAGTTAGTTATCAAATGATTCTCTCGCGCAATTTCACATTCTCCTGTTACCACTTGTAAAAGCTCTTGTTACCGCCTGCAAACGCTCAGAAACCTTAAAAAAAATACGCATTTATGGTTAGCTAATCCTACGGAGCTCCCAATAGCACATCAACCAAAAAAGTTTGAAATGGAAAGAAACAACTTATAAGATGACTTATGACTCGTCCAGGACAACATATGAAAGTCGGTAGAGCTTTTCACTTGTCCATGTCATTGGAAAATTTGGTGTTGCGATTGAATTTAAGTTTGTTGATATCGTGGCGACATTTTTGGATGAAAAAACTAAAGATGTGAACTGGCCCTCTTGGGGAGTCCATTTAGACTTTGGAATCTGAAGTGAATCTGAATGACCGCATTCCATTCACTCTCAAATTTCACCTTCACAACCACGCAGTTAAATCTATCATTCTTAAAAACTTTAAATTACTCCAAAACGATTCAGAGACTGGTACTATCTTTTCGCAACCTCCACTAATTTCATTCAAACCTGACAAAAACATAGGTAACTTTTTGGTCAGAAGTTCATTTCAAACCAATGACCAATCTGGAACTTTCAAATGCACTCGCTCACGATGCCAAACTTGTCTTTTCATTCATAACGTGGAGAAAGTGTCGGTACCTAAGAGATCCATCAAAAACACTGATCACTTTGGGTGTACCTCCGCCAATGTCATTTACTGCATAACTTGCACTTATTGCAATAAGTTATACCTTGGTGAAACAAGAAGACGGCTAGGTAGAAAGAAATGACAAGGACGCACCCAAACCAGTGGCTAGACACTTTAATCTCCCTAATCATTCTAAAACAAACCAATCTCCCGCTAAAGAACGTATAGAGTCTACAATCCAAGTTTGTTGGGCTATGCTAACTCAATTAGCATTGGTAATTAGTCCCTAGAGATTTTGGATATAATAGATTGTTTTGTATCACTCCTTGTCACTTCACTTGAGGCCTTGGGCTGAGTACTGCTTGAAGCGTTCTATAACTTTTTTCGACGGATCAATCCGACATGGCGGAACAAGTTCCCCAAGCCGTTGCCGGAGGTGCGATAGCTCAAGTTGTTCAAAATCCTCAACCTGCTCAAGGCGAACCTGCCGTGGCGCAGCAAGCTCAGGACCAACCTTTGGCACAACAAGCTCAGAATCAAGAGGTATGCATCTTTTTCTGTTTCGGATACCATGTGGTTGATTTTATTTCAGTGGCTAATTTTTATCGGTAGAGTTTAGATTTGGTTTACTTTCTGTAGATGTGAAATTGTGTCAGGCCTGCGGGGCCGTGAAAGTTTTTTCTTTGCCTGCGGGGCCGTTAAAGTTACTTGCCTGCGAGGCCGTGAAAGTTTTTCTTTGCCTGCGGGGCCGTTAAAGTTACTTGCCTGCGAGGCCGTGAGAGTTTTCTTTGCCTGCGGGGCTGTGAAAGTTTTCTTTGCCTGTGGGGTTGTGAAGTTTTCTTTGCCTGCGGGGCCGTGAAAGTTTTCTTTGTCTGCGTGGCCGTGAAAGTTTCTTTGCCTGCGGGGCTGTGCAGAAAGTTTTCCTTTGCCTGCGAGGCCGTTAAAGTTTTCGTCCCCTGTGGGGCCGTGTAGGAAGTTTTTCTTTTTATTTTCTTTTGCCTGAGAGGCCATTTGGATTTATTTGCCTGCGGGGCCGTGGAAGTTTTCTTTGCTTAGGAGGCCGAGAAGTTTTCTTTGTCTTCGTAGCCGCGAAAGTTGCTTTGTCTGCGGGGCTGTTAAAGTTTTCTTTGTCTGCGGGGATCAAAGTTTTTTCTTTGCTTGCGAGGCCGTGAAAGATTCTTTGTCTGCACTGTCATTTAAAAATTTTTTGTTTGCGCTTCTGGGGTCGAAAATAGTTTCGGTATTTTGCTTTTTGGAATGAAATGCTTTATGTTCACCTTCGGTTGTGGTAGTGTGATGCTGGCGCGCAAGAATAAATTTTTTTCTCCTTTAGCCTTTTTTTTTGTTTTTGTGGCTTGAATTTTACTTTGTAGCCCCTCGTTTAAGAAATTGCTTGCTGATGTAGAAAGTTCTGTTGCTGTGCTTTGCTTCGTTGGAGTGTGATGCCTGAGCATCAGTCGCTGTTCATTTGCTTGTGCAAGCTTACGTGTAGTAGCTTTTAGTTGTACGGTATGTAAAAAAAAAAAACAAAAAACGAAAGACTGCTCTGCCGTTGTGTGTTTTTAAAACATTTTTTGGCCTGTGAGGCTAGGAGCGTTAATCGTTATTGCTGGAAGTTTGAGGTTTTGATAATTTAATTTAATTTTTATTTAATTTAATCTAACTTAATGTAATGTAATATTTCATAACTTGTAATCTAATCGGTGTTGTTCTTTTTCAGCCTGTATTATACTGTGCTTGATCAGTTATGAGATTGAGTAATGAAAAGAAAGGAAATGAGTGGATCAGTGATTTTTTATCTTGCCTTTTGAATTCTGTTATATAGGAGGAGGGTGATCTTGCTCGTGTCTTAGAGAGACTTAAGAAGTTGGAAGATCCCCAAAGGAAATCTGTTGAATCAGTGTTGGAGGATTTACAGCACCTAATACGTTCTCCGTTGTTCCAGAAGGACCAGGCAATTGATTACCTAGTGAATCTGAAGATTGTGGCCAAGGAAACAAAACACGCGAAAGCTGGATTTTATTCTGCAGTGCTAACAGCAATGCAAAATAAAATGTGGGCCTCAAACATGCAATTTAAGCGCTATCTTGAAGCCCTCTTAGGAGATAAGGAGGATGAAGTGGTACTCAAGCGGATTGCTGGCGTAGATAAAGCGTTGCGAGTGCTTGGAGTTGGTGTAAATCGTTTCATGCCAAGGTGGAGAGGCAGGGATAGATCACAAGTCCAGTGTTTTCAGTGTGGCCTATATGGGCATTATCAGAGGTTCTGTTCCTCGCGTCCACAGCCAGGTCCTCAGTCTAAGAGGCCTCGCCTTTATAATCAAGGAGTTGAGGCACCTCAAAAACAATGAATGTATTGACAGGATTAAGGCGTTTTCCCAATGTTTTTTTTTTTTATCAGTTTCCAGTATTTATGCCGTGTGTTTCTCGGCATTAAAGGCTCCCTTTTCATTGTGTCAATCGGTGTCTGTTGTTGTTTCAATTTTAATTCACTCTTGTAAGTTCTGGATCGGGGTAGAGTAGCTCCTGCTGGTTCATCACATGTGGTGACCACCAGACGACCTGTTTTCAGGCGAATTGAGGCTGCTCCCTCCTGATCGGGAACCCCAGATCTTCCCATAGGTGATCTCTCTTTTTGCCCTCTTTTCCTTAGATTTTGGGTGGTACTAAGCGTGAAGCTGCTGTGGATAACCTTTACGTTCTTACGGAATTTCAACTACAGACAACGGCAATTAAACCAAGAAACGAGACCCTATGGGTGGATATGACTGGGGTTCCCGTTCAGGGGGGTGCGGCTGTGTGTTGGGAAAGTGTTATCTCATCTGGTAAGGTTCCGGATCTGGGGACTTTACATTTAAGGGATCCGGATTCCTTTGTGGCAGGTGGTCTTCACCGTAATTCAGCCGCCTGGGAGCTGGTACTTGAGGGTCATCCGTTGAGGAACTGTATTCTAGATTGGATTAGAAATAAAGTCGACATCTTAAGTTTTTCAAGACCTTTTGCGGGAGTTTTCAAGAGGGCTAAATATTCGTCTACTGTTCCACCTAAGAAGATTTTCCCGAATCATGTAAACTGTAAAAATTTTACGGAATTTATATCCAAGGAGATTCGGAATCGTGTTTTAACCGGCGCTGTTAGAGTCGGGGGGGTAGTGGGTGTCGATGACCCCCCCCCCCATCTTGTGTTGCCACTCACGGTTGAACCTACGAAGCCTCGACTTTGTATTGACGCGAGGTTTCTAAACCTTTGGATGAAAGATATGCCGTTTTCCCTGGATAAACTGAGTGAAGTGGCTAGGTATGTTTACCCCGGATCGTTCATGACCAAGTGCGAAGACAAGTCCGGGTATGATCACGTGATGTTGACAGAGTCCTCGCAATCATACTTTGGGTTTAGTTTTGGTGGCCTGTGGTTTGTTTGTACGACTCTTCCATTCGGATGGAAAATCTCCCCTTATGTTTATCATACCATGGGTCTGGCCGCCACGGGTTTCTTGAGAGCTCAAGGGATTCCTTGTTCTCTCTATATAGACGATCGCTTAAATGGAGAGCTTTTGCAACCGACTGGGTCTTGGTCCATATTACCAGCGGACAGATCTTTGCAGTTCAGGTTGCTGGCAGCTACAGGTGCCATATTCGTTGTCCTTTCTGTGTTGGTTGATCTCGGTTATACCATTGGTATCAAGAAGTCGGGTCTTGCACCGGTCACATCCCTGGGGTATTTGGGTCTGATCGTGGATTCCGTTCGACAATCGTTTTTGGTGCCGCGCCGTAAGATTGAGTCCTGGGCCTTAATTAGGGAGAAAATTCTTGCCTGCAAGAAAACTGTTTGGATCAAAACTTTAAAACGATTTCAGGGGAAATGTATATCTTTCTCTTTGGCTGTCCCAGCCGCGAAATTGTTCATTAGAGAAATGAGTAGAGCAATCGCTTCTGGCTTGGATGATGGGCAAGTGTCTATGACCGACGCTTTGAGGGAGGAAATTTCGCATTGGCGTTACCTTGACGACTGGAAGGACACTCTTCCGTGGAGAGACGAGAAGCATGTACGTATTGCGATTTCTACCGATGCGTCCGGTTATGGGTGGGGTTGTGCAGTTCATTCACCTTCGGATGATCAGATTTTTCGAGACTATTGGAGTCAAGAGGAACTGTGTCTCGATATTTCTACAAAGGAAATGTTAGCTTTGTTGCATGCTATTAAAGCTCTTCCTGACGGAATTAAGGATTGCCGAATTGATGCTTCTATTGACAGTATGGCAGTATTAGGTGCGTGGCAGGGGTCTGGCAGTAGGAGGTCCCCCCAGTTAACGTCAGCTACAAAACGACTTTATTTTGCTCTATCTTCTCGTAATGTTCAGTTGAACTTATCCTATGTACCATCTAAGGAAAATGTGGCCGATTTTCCGTCTAGGACAATGTCACGTGTGGATTCCAAATTGTCAATGTCAGCTTTTGAGAGGGTCAATAAAGAGTTTGGTGGAGTTGAAGGTCATTCGTTTGACTTGATGTCTTTGGACTCAAATGTAATGAAGAACAAAGATGGGTTTTCCTTGCCGCATTTTACTCCTTTTCCAAGCCCAGACTCCAACGGTTTGAATGTCTTCAGTCAAGACTTGCGGGTTTTTCCGTCCATGTCCAATCCTTATGTCTTCCCGCCATTTTCTTTGATTGGTCCACTGCTGAAGTTTCTCTTGAGTTTTAAGATCCCGTTCACTATTGTGGTTCCAGAGTTTGTTCCTCATCGCTATTGGTGGGTTGAATTGAACGCAAGGTGTTCTGGGAAAATTTGTCTTGGTACACAGGGTGACTTGAGTGTTCTGCCATCCCCATCAAAGTCGGGTTATAGTCCAACACCTTGTCCCTTTTCTATGTGGGCGTTTCGCGTGTCTCGGTTCTAGGTGTAGAGTCGGGCTCATTGTTTGTTTCGTTTTTGTTCCCTACAGACATTGCCTAGAGTTCCGAAGTTATTCACTCCCTGCGTTGCGTGCCCACGATGCTCACATCCGAACGATGAGGATTTCAATTTCTGTCAGAAATGTGGTTATGTTAGACGTGCTACAATCCAAGGACCACTAAAGAAATTGGATATTGATGAAGGCAGCATTGCCCAACGAGTACGCGAGTTGAATGAGCAACGTAGTTCGTCTCGTTATTCTAAACAGAAATCAGCTCTGGAATTGGAGTTTATAAATTTTCTGGGAAACTTGTCAGTCCCCAAGTCTTTGTCGTCAGCGCTTCCTTCGGATGTTATTGCGTTCCTTGTGTGGAAGGATGGAAAGGGAAGGACACGAGTTCATAGACAGGATTGTCACACCTGGGGAGGTAATGCGGGGCTAGATTGTGAGTGCCCTAAACGTTTGGCATTTGGGACTATAGATTCCCTGATTGGCAAGTTGCGTGCTATATTTGCAGAGAGTGGTCGAGGCGCAGAATGGTAGTCTTTGTTAGGTGTAGGTAATCCAGCTTCTTGTAGGTCAGTTAAGAATTAGTTGAGTAATGTGCGAGAAGAACAACTAAAGGCTAGGGTAACTCCACGCCAGGCAGAGCCTATCTTAGTAAACGATTTGTTGGTTATCTCTGAATTCATTAGAGCCCTTTTGTTGCATTCTTCGACTTTACGCGCAATTCAGATTTTTATGTATGCCCGCGATCAAGCTTTATTTAAGGCATTATTTTTTGCTAGTGATAGAGCAGCTGATTTGTTACAAGTAAAAGTATCTGATGTTTTACGTTTCTCGGATAATTCTGGGTTGTTGTTCAATCATGTTTGGACAAAGTCTCTCAGGTCAGGTGACGCAAATGTGTTTGCCTTTAAGCGGGGATCTAATCCTTTGATTTGTCCTGTCCGGGGTTTGGAAATGTATTTTGATGTGTGTAAGCTGTTACGTATTAACCTTGCGCCAGGCTTCCTTTTTCGCTCTATTTCAAAATCTGGCGGAGTTTGTTTCAGCCATTTGGAGTCTTCGGCGGCTCAAGTGCGATTGAGTTTTTATGTTTCCGCGCTAGTTGGGAAGTTATCTAGTAGTCATTTAACAGTTCATAGGTTTCGCAGTGGGGCGGCTGTATCTTTAGCATTGCGAAGCGTAAGTCTCAGTGAAATCATGGACCACATTGGCTGGAAATCTAGTAAGACAGCGCTTCACTATATCAAACTTAAGCAAGTAGTGAATCCAGCAGGTGCAGCGGCTAAACTATCGGATCTCCCTTTACAAGCGGGGCAGGACTACAAACATCAGGATCATCTTGTGGGATTCTCCCAAGCTTTTTCATGAATTTATTTTATTGAAGTTTTGAACTATTATAGTATAGGTTATTGTTAATGATTAGATATAGTATGTATTAAGTAAGGATTGGAAAGAGGATTAAAGAGTTCTTTGTGTTTCTTTTCTTAGGGTGTGTGATTGTTCATTTCATATGAGTGTGGGTGTAGGCTTGGGAAGGCCAGAGCGATTCTCCATACCTTATTACCATCTCATGAATAACAATTCCTAGGGAGGAATATTACACTATGCTAACTCAATTAGCATTGGTAATTAGTCCGTAGGGATTTTGGATATAATAGATTGTTTTGTATCACTCCTTGTCACTTCACTTAAGGCCTTGGGCTGTGTTCTGCGCATCGAAGCGTTTTTCCCACCCACCCCACCCCCGGTCGGATTGATCCGTCTCACCATCTCCCCTTCGCCTGGCTTGGGCTTTCCCGGCCAGAGCGATTCTCCATACCTTATTACCATCTCATGAATAACAATTCCAAGGGAGGAATATTACACTATTTCTTGTAGCTATATTGGTCCGAGATCTCAAGAAAACACGCTAGTTGATTGAAAAATCCTCCTTCAATGTAAATTCCAAATAATTATTTTCGAAAATCTTTCGAGGCAAAAGCCAGTACGAGTTTTCTCATGAAAATAATGGCTATGTAATTTGGGCTGCCAGGAAACAGTTGACGCATGTTTCTTGCCAACATTTGCAAAACGTTTCCCTCTCAATCTGCTGGGAAAATGCTGGGAAAATGTCGGGAAGAAGGCGCCCGGCTCCCGCTCAACGAGGTATAACAGAGTTCTTTGACGTCGAAAAAAGACAAGTATCAAACTACAACGTGTGTTATTTAATACATCTAATAGTTGCCTTGGTTGCTATGTGCATTCTTGGCTCGTTGTAGTATGAAAATCGGTAAGCCACTACACAGTTTTGTAGATTGGAGAAAACAAGATGGCAATTTAACCGTCCAGTGATTGAATACTCTATGAAATTAAGCTTAACTTTTCAAAATTCGATAGCTCCAATGATGAGAATAACGATGAGAACAATGATGAGAACCAAACAATTAAGGAATCAACTAGCACGGAAGGTACGGTTAATACAACTGAAATAATTTATCATTTGACTTTAGATTCTGTTTTCGCAAACTATCGACAGCGTTGTGCACAATAGCGTCATTACTCAACGGTACTCTGATTTGTGGAAGGCTTATTGATATGATTGAATGAAGAAGCTAAGTTGCAGAATCTTCTTGTGATGGTTACGTAGCAACTAATTTTCTTTTATAAGTATTTTCATAAGTATTTTCCTTTAAGGTGGAATCATGATACAAGAAAACCCTTGGCCCATTGAAGTTCTGGTGGAAATTTTTAAGTGGCTTTCAATAGAGGAACGACTTCAGCAACTAGCACCAGTGTGCAAACTCTTTCACCAGGCCGTCCATACACCAAAGTTTTGGGAGATAATTGATACTAATCCAGAATTTACTGTTTCTTAACTTCATTCTGTTTTGGGGCACGCTAAACATATAACACATCTGTTGTTGGTCATGGAAAATTGCAGACTGACCCCAAAGGCATTGCAGAAACTCTAAACAATCACTTTTCAAGCATCGGCAAGAGCCTTGCAAAGGCCTTTCGTGGTTTAAAACCGACTCAGTACGATGCAGTTCCTACCTTATCGTTCTCTCTCAAGTATGTGACGTCAGCCTTTGTTGAAAAGCAGCTGCGCCTAATGAAAACCAATAAAGCGGTAGGACTAGACAGCATTAGTGCACGTTTACTCCGTGATGCAGCAAATGTACTTGCTTCACCTCTGCGGGATATCATAAACCTCTCTTTTGAGAAGGGTCAATTCCCATCATCTTGGAAATGTGCGAAAGTGACTGCTCTTTTCAAAGAAGGTGATAAGTCCGATAAAGATAACTATCGTCCCATTTCTGTCCTGCCCACGGTCAGTAAAGTAATTGAGAGAGCTGTTCATTCTCAACTTTACGGCTACCTTGACTCCAACAATCTGCTTGCTGTGAACCAGTTTGGCTTTAGACGTGCAAGATCTACCGCTTTAGCTCTAATGCAGTTTACCGATGAAGTGCTAAGTAATATGGATAAAGGTTTAGTAAATGGTGTAGTTTTTATTGATCTGAAGAAGGCCTTCGACACCGTTGACCATGTCATTTTACTCGGGAAGCTCAAATCTCTAGGATTACGCAGCAAGAATCTTGAGTGGTTCCATTCCTACCTATCCTCTCGTTACCAGAAGACTGTGATTGGTCAAGCCTCTTCTTCTGCGCGGAAGGTTTCCGTTGGTGTTCCTCAGGGGTCTATTCTCGGTCCATTACTATTTGCCATTTACATTAATGATCTACCCAAGGTCCTTCAGAACACTACAGTCACCTTATTCGCTGATGACACTGCTATCTACTGCTCTTCTCAATCAGCCCGTGACCTACAGACCATGTTGAATCAGGATCTAGACAGGCTAGCTCAGTGGCTCTACGAGCATAAACTTACACTAAATATCTCGAAGTCTAAATTCATGCTCATTGGCGGTCCAAGGAAACTTAACACCTTAGAAGAATTCACATTAACAATCAAGGAGAAGGAGTTAGACAGAGTCAATTCGTTCAAGTATCTGGGCGTAATTATCAATGAGAATCTGTCTTGGACTGATCATGTGGATTACATTAAGACCAAAGTGTCTCAGAGGCTTGGCGTTTTACAAAGAATAAAACATCTTCTGCCAAGAAATACAACGGAACTCTTTGTAAAAGCCTTGGTGCTGCCAATCCTTGATTATGCAGATGTGACTTGGGGGGATAAATCCAACACCACTCTGATGAACAAGATCCAATTACTCCAGAATAAAGCAGCTAAATTAATTTTAGATATGCCAAAGCATTCATCAGCAACAGAAGCTCTTGATCTACTTGGTTGGGATACATTGGAAAAAAGGCGAAGATCTCATCGTCTATTTTTGGTTTTTAAGTCCTTGAATGGACTAATTGATTGGAATTTTAATTTTAATCATTTTAAAGATATACATGATTATAACACTCGTTTTAATAAACCACAATCAAAGCGTACATGGGGTCAGCATCGGTTTGTTTGTCATGCAGTAGATGACTGGAACGCTCTCCCAGACGGCATTAGGAACATTTCCGATTTTTCAGTTTTTAGACGTCTTGTTAAAAACATGTAGTCTCTTCTATTGATTATACCCTTTTATCCTATTCTTGATAACCATATTTATATTTTCTGTTATCCTTACGTTAGATTTATGCAGGGCCTCACTGAAAACCACACTTTGTGAGGTGGGCTCCCTGTCAAAAGATCTTATTTATTATTATTATTATTATTATTAACTCGGTTTACGTTACTGTCAACGATAATTAGGTGCAGAAATCTGATGGAAAATGCTCTGAACGATTGTGTCAACCTTGTCTACTTAGACCTGGCTACGATACGTCAAATTTCACTTTGTATTTTATACAAAGCATGCCATTTTTAAGATACAATGACACAACAGCTGCCAAAATGTGAAGGAAAGTAGTTTAACACTATCCCTTAAACACAAGAGAGGGCTGCAGGTTTTAAAATGGGGAATTGTTTTCAGATAGAAGGAAATTCACTCGTTTCCATAGTCTGGTGCCCGACGTAAGGAACGTAGTTGCCAATTGGTGTGGCTCAATAACAGTAGAACAAGTCCGCGATGTTTTGCAGCGGTGCAAACAGCAGGCGTTTTCATTTTCACCATGCTGGGGGCCTCCTAACTTGTGAGAAGAATTTTTACAAGATTTTCAACATGTAGAGTTTGAGGAGGATCTGTTAGATCACGTCACACGAGTAAACCTCCAGGGATTTTTGTCTGATGATGAAGTAGAATAAATAGAGATTTATGTGTAATAGGTTCTGTGAAAAATGGAGTAGTAATGGCTGAACAAAGAAAGTGTTAATAAAAGAGTATACATGTGACAGCTCTTGTTCTCAATAACAGTCAGTCGAAGCTCGCATTTAGTTTATTAATTTATTTGCAGACCCAAGTCCATGTGGTAGAGATCCCAATGACCCAGCGAATTATACCGGTAAAACTTTACCAGACGACCAAAAGCTTGAGCTTCTAACCGTAAAGTTTAGCTTTCCGCACGAATTCAAGTTTCCGACAACAGCCGGAGGCGTTTCCAACTATCATGGATGGAGAAACGGCCATAGCTGCGTTACAGCTTTAGAAATGACACAGCTCGCTGTATTTCAATCAAGTTTATCCAACAATACTAGTCCAAATGAATCGCCATTTATCTCAAAGGATTTCAAAAACTGGAAGAAAGCAGGTGATGAGGACCTTGACGCCAAAGCACGCAGTGAAGGACACAACTTTCAGAGGAAAAGATGACTAACTTCCTAAATACACGCCGCCCAGGCAATGACATCAGTGCAAGACTACAAAGACAGGCCGCCGAGCAACAGCATCGGACAATGAAAGGCGTCCTGTCTATTACTGATGAAGTCATTACATTGCGACAGAATGGACATTCCATTAAAAAGGCAATTGGGATCCCTCTAAAAGAGGTGTTGTGCTCAATTATCAGAACAACATGTTATGCCAACGCTAAGATCCAGAAGGTACGTACATGTTTTAAAACTACATTATAAGCGAGCATGAACGGGCGTGGAGCACGAGGACAAAAGCGGAGCGACCCCCACCCCCCCTCCCCCAAATAAAAATTTTAAGTCTATGGACTCCTCTGTAGATAACTACCTTTTTACTTCCCTCCTTCATGTCATAACGTTATAAATATCAATACCGCTCGCTAAGATTACTACATTGCATAAAAACACCGGTAAGGCATAAATGATACGATGTCACACCTTTCGCTTTCTTTCGTTGGGGAAAGTGTCGTGCATTTGGAAAGAAAATTTAATTGTATAAGCATGTGTCCCGAAACAATTGATTTCCTGTGTGGTCGTAATTGATATACTATTTGTGCACAATCAGTTTGGAAAAAAATTTTTAATACATTCGTTAAGCAGCTGCCCCATGATTCAATAACATGACTACAAGCATCAATGCTAAAAATCCAAAGACTGCGAAGATTCCATGGAATAAACGAGGGTCTGATGGGGTTAACTGATAAATGGCCAAAACTTTCACTGACAACTGACAAATCGCTGAAAATCTAACTGGCAACTGACATTTATGGTGGGCTTTAACTGACAGATGACAAAAGGCCGGATCGCCTTAAGTATCTTAAAAAATGGATTTCAAATAAGGACAGTTGATTTATTTTTTTTTCCAATTAGAGTACAGTCTTTATTACATATCAGTAGGATAACGCCAGAGTCATATTTTGTTAACAACTTCCGCATGGACCATCCACATCATTGCCACCTGTCACATATCAGTTGTATGATCTTTGATACCCAACCGATTGTCAACTTACGCGATGGCCGGCAATGCTGGTATCTCAAAAGCGGTTGTAAGCTTTTATGGAATTAATTCGGAAACGGCATTTAAGCGTCACGGAAGCCGCATTCCTATCAATGATGTAAACACCGCACTGGCACTGAAAAAGATCCTTACTTCGTTTCTTGGTCTAAAGTTGTTGTCTAGTAAATAAGGCCTCAGAGATTTTGATGTGAACTTTATTACATGGCACTGATTAACTAATTAACTCGCCAAGTTAATTATCAACAGTTATTTAACTGACAACTGACAAATGGCCTAAAATCTAACCGACAACTAATAAATGGCCGAAATTTTGACTGACAACTGACATTTGTACACCCCTTTCTATCAACCTCGTGAAGGGGTACTCTTATGTAACGTTGTAACTTCATCTCAGAAATTAAACAAAAGAAAATAACAGGTTCTATCTATGGAAAACAAGATGTTTATATTAAAAGAGGAAATGTTATCATCAAACTATAGGTGAAGAATGAGAATTCATGTCCCGATAGAGTAAGTCAGTTACCGTCACCCTCTGGAGTCCGGTAATGAGTCTAGCAAATTATTTTTCGAAAAAATGAGATGTCATGCAGTATTTATAGTCTAACAAGTCTACATTTTACGATAACTGAGAGGATTCTCGCGGTATGTTCCACGAGAGGAGGATAATAATGGCCGAATTTATACTAGAGACGAGTTATCCGTCAGAGATGAATCATCCGTCTCAGACGGATAACTCGTCTAAATATAAATTCGGTACTAAGACGAATTATGGAGCAAAATTCTTCTCAGGCTGATCCGTCTGTCAGCACGTCTTCAAGACGTGCTAACAGACGGATGGCTCGTCTTAGACGGATCATCCGTCTCTAAATGTTTATCTAGACGGAAAACGAAGACGGTTTTTGACGAAGTTTCTATATGAGAGAGACTGGCTTCTATAGTTTTGCAAGGTTTCCTGAGATGCCTATTTCAAGATGGCGTCCGGTAAAGTAATCGTGCCCTCGAAAGCAATCACAAAAAAGAAGGAGAAAGCAAACAAGAAGTTGACTTGGACAGATCAAGACACGGACGTCTTCGCAGAAGTTATATATGACCCACAATACAGAGGAAGTGATTACACCGTTGGGTGGGCTACAGTACTGGAACGTTTGGCGCTGAAGAAGTCCTCAAACGTAAAGATATTTGAAGAAATTCAAGAAGCATTGAAGAAGGAATTTGAGGCAAGAAAGATGAAAGTCAAAGAGTTTACAGTTGAACAGTTAAGGTCAAAATATAAATGGTTCAAACGAGAGGGGAAGCACATCCAGAATAAAATCAAGTTTGGTAGTGGGCTTTCATCGAAAGAAACAGAATGTACAGGGTGGTACGATACTCTTAATCCTGTTTTTACAGAGGGGGTGGATGAATTTACCGATGTAGCTTGTTCTGCTGGCGACATGGCTGAAGAAAGGTCTTTTACCTCTGTTGTATCAGTGCATGCAAGCTCTGGAGAAGAAGAAATGGATCACTCCTCTAGAAGTGATGAAAGCAGTGAGGAAAGATCAACAACACCACTCTCAGTCCCTGAAGGTGACAACAAGCTTGAGGTACATCATGGCGGTGACAAAAGAAAGGCTAGTGAAGATGAAAGCAATAAGGAGGAAATGAAAAAAGGAAAAAAAGTGTCTAAAAAGCCCAAGATAGGACTGCATCCTAAGCGGGACATAAAACCTAAGACCCAGACAGCGGCAGTACTTCAGCTGTGTAAAACCATGGAAACATATTCGCAGAGTGTAAACCACGCTCAAGATGAAAGGTTGAACAGGATTTTGGAAGCAGACCGAAAACGTGATGAAATGTTCTTGAAATTTCAACAAGAACAGGCAGAAGCAAATAGGCGACATGAACAACTGATGATGCAGTTGGTTTTGCAAAAAGCCCCTAGTCAAAGCCTACCACTGACCTCACAGCAGTATTACCCCTTCCAGGAGCAGAGACCCCACAATCCATCCTTGCTGGCCTTTACATCTGCAACACCATATGTCTCTCCTCAGCATGGCTTGTATAGTATGCCTTCAGAGACTGATTCCAAAGGTTACTATTCTTCAACAAGCCCTGGTGGCACATCTGACTACACTCAGTTAAATTAAGTAAACCAACTCCAAGTGAGCTTTTACAGTTTACGTCACTGTTACTTCATTGCCTTGTTAACTTTTTTTTAATTTGCCTTTGCTACAGAAAAAACTAGCTTGCAAGTTTAATGATAAGATTGCTATATTAAAAGGACTGTTTTTCCAACTCCTACTTATAAAAGGAACTTTATTGATCATTCACAAGTTGTGTTACAAATGTTCTAACAGGTATTGTAAACAATTCTAGCACTACGTTTGAGTAGCTTTCTAGGTAAAAACGAACATGGCTTCTAACTTTTACCTGTTTTAGAGGGGAAGGTTTTCACTCATTTAAGGTAAAACTACTGTTCCATTAAAACTTGAAATTCCATTTGAATAAAGCCTTATTCCAAATTAGCAATATTGTTGATCACTGAACTTTTAAACTCCTTTCTGGGAGCTGAAGATACTTCTTGATGTTTGCTAATGCAAAAAGACAATGAATGATTTCTCCACTTCATAGTGTCCAGGGTAAGTTAATTTCAATCAGTGATAAATGGATATTATGTTCACAATTTTTCTTGGCAACAATGTTTAATAAAAACCAGTTTCAGCTGAGAGGTTTTGTGATCTCCAGATAAATCATTAAGGTCTTGATAAATATTGCTAACAATTAACTCACCCTTGAATATTTCTGGATATCACTTAACCACAAAGATTTTATACATTTACAATTCCTGCTGAACACTAAATCATGCACTGAAATATCTCATTGTGAAACTTCAAACACTGTAAATTACTGAAGTGTTACAGGTAGCACCATTTACATGCTATATTGGCAAATGTTAGTTTTCAGTCTTAACATTTATTAACAAAAGAATAAGGAATGTATCCTTACTTAGTTAGCGACAACATAAACATAGAGATTAACCTTTGAATGAACTTATTCCTGCTTTGAACTACAACATCCATGTGAATAAAGTGATACTTAAAACTGTTAGAATGGTTGCCATGTCTATGATAATGACCACAGCCAGTCAACTACCTTCTTCCTGATTCTTCGAACTTCATTTTTATCACGGATACCACGGCGTCTTCCACGAATGAGGTTAAGCTCTTGCACGTCCAACCTCCACTGCCTCTTGCATGGATCATTCACGTGTATACAAATGTTATGTACTGTTATGCCACACATAATGATACGCTTTATGTTTTTCTTATTGCAATCAACTTTTTTGTAAAGCAGTCGCCATCGCCCTTTAAGCATCCCGTATGCGTGTTCAGACACAACTCGAGCAGATCTTAACTTTTTGTTAAAATTAATTTCTGCTGGGTCTCCAGTAGTGTCAGGAAAAGCTTTCATTAGCCATACACGAGATGGAAAAGCACTGTCGCCCACAGTCACAAAGGGGATTTCTCCATGCTCAGTAAGATGTAACGATTTACTGGGCAACACTTCCCCTTCTTCAAATGCATGGAAAATAGGACAGGATTGCAAAAGGGTGGAATCATGCGTGGGGCCCGGAGCACCTACCCCTGCCCACAAAAAGCGTTTGTTATGCCCCATCAGCCCCAAACTAAAGAAATTGCGATGCAATGCGCATTGCTGATCATCAATACTCTGCTATTGGTCGCCACCTGAGAGATATCCATGGGAACATTGACTTACTCAATGAGAGCCAGTTTAGAATGCTTAAAAAATGTGGCACGAAATGGGATTGTCTTGTTTATGAAATGTTGTACATAAGAACAATAAGGCCCAATTTAAACACCCAGAGCGATTCCATTAGGGCCAAACTCTTTGTTTAACTTTTAACGCTTTGTAATTTATTCACCGCTTCATTATATATGTACTCGATTTTATTATTTTAGTTTACTTGATAATGACGTTCTGGAAACGTCGAAACGTCGTGTTAAGCTTTATAAGATTTTATCGCAGATTTTTATTGTCACATAATAATAATAATGATGATAATGATAATATTGCTATTATCGTAGTATAAATAGTTTTAATTCTACGGATATTAATAATGTTATTGATAATCTAATAATATGATTACTACAATAACTTACTACGTACAATAACTCAAAAACAAAAGGAAAAAATGGAATTTATGTAAATAACCTTTATTCCATTCGGAAATTCTTGAAAATCTGCTGAATTTTTAGCAAGTTCAGTCCTCTCTTTCAAAATAAATTGTATTCTAAGAATCGAGCTGCACGTCAAAACTTCACGTTTTCTCCTTTTAAAAGGTTGAAAACATTCTGAATTAAGCCATCCATGTGTCTGCCTCTTTTTGGCGCCAGAAACTGAACAAAAAAAATAATTAAAGTTACAGTATTTCACATTCTTTTTTGTTTCAAACACTATTTTATAATATGTGGTATACCTGGAGTATGAACTTCACAATTTCTTTCTTTTACTTCAGACAAGAAGGGAAGTTTGTTTCTTCTGGTAAACACGATGCTGATAACTTGACAATACTCAACATCCTCCTGCAAAACCCAAAAGA
>NC_142683.1:7817500-7845000 GCF_964200805.1 Pocillopora damicornis | reverse complement strand
AACAGCCCAAATAGGACTGACTACCCAAGAAAGACAGAACCAGGTGAAAAAAAGAGAAAGGTTCTTCCTACAGATAACAACAGCCCAAATAGGACTGACTACCCAAGAGAGACAGAACCAGGTGAAAAAAAGGGAAAGGTTCTGACTTCAGATAACAACAACATGTCACGCACTACAACCATGCTATCCTCAAATGCCATGACACACTACGGCTTAGCTAAGCTGTTCTTATCGCTGAATCATTCTACAATTATAAAAATTGCCATTCACGCCATGAATGCGTAGTTATTTCTAAAGAGAAAATTGTGCAAAAGAGTCCTAAATTTTCGTAGCACTCCTAACGCGCAAGCCGCGCGGATCCTCGCACCTGTTTACATTTTAATTGTTAACTTCAATTAATTTCACGCTCGAAGCCAAACACCTCGCTTTCACTTGCTAATTGAGTCCTCTCGCTTTACTTTGACAAGCCTATGGATCATTTTACGCATCCCTGGTGTGAATTCTTTTCTTGAGCAAAGCTCGTCACGATAAAAAAAGTTACCTTCTTTCATCAACACTCCTACATCCAATCCTCTCAATGAGTATAAACGTTTCCTAGCTGTATAATTTTACCTGTTTTTAATCTTCAAGTTACTGGTCTTTCACTCGAAGTAAAGCCATAACTTTCAGAGTTGAAAATAATTCTTCAGCTTTTAGCGTGAATTTGTAGGCTTTTGTCAAGGCTCATTGTTTTCCTAACTGTCAATAATAAATGGGCAGTCAGCACATGTCTTCAACACTCAACATGATTTATTAACAGTACTGAAAGGAATAATTACCTTAAATTGCTTAAAATAATTGGCAAAATTTCCGCACAGCCCCATACATCATTATACATCTATATATGGGGCTTTATTTTTCAGTGTATCACCAGTAAGATGTACATGCATAATTAAGAGGCTGTCTCTCTTATTTCCACCCGGTCAATTTTGCGTCAAAAATAATTTTGCCCGAAACTCTGTTAACAGAAAGACTTTACCTAGGAAAGAACTAAATTAGATTTGGTTTGATTCGAAATAATTTTCTGACTGCATTACGGACCATAATTATTTCCCAGTCCGTAGGGACCGTCGCAACGTCTCGAAAATTGAAAAATAGGCATATTTTGTAACGTTGTAAAATATTTGATTCGCATAGTTAAGCCACAGAATTTATATCAGATTGCTTAAAAACCTTTCTAGTTTGCCAAGAAAGTTAGAATTTGCCCTCTCAACAAATTTGAAAAGGCGAATTTTAGCATATTCTGACCACTAGAAATCGCTATCGGCCGATGGCCGTAAATAACCTTGATTTAGACGCTAAGTTTTGGGATTTGGGACCTGGTTGACGATTCTATCCTACACAGCCGTTAAGTTTAGACCTTTATAGGCAAAAATATGCAAAAACCCCTGTACGTTTTCGATTTTTCAAAAGTTATGACCGTTTGAATCAGCACATGTACGAGCATTCGCGATTTTTTCGCCTACACCAAAATCGAACCACTGGAGCAGATTTCGTCATAAATACAGCTTACCCGCTTTGCAGCCCGGCTTCATGGCTCACTTCAGAATTTTTCTAATAACCAAATTGGTGAAATCCATGATAACTTCAACAAATAGCTACGTATTGCCTTCGAAAAGTAGGCGGCATCCATCGTGATTCGTGGTATCAAAACAAATGCCGGAATTGGCCACATTTCGCGGTGAATCACCCATTTAACATCGCTGCAGAGCTGAATTTTTTCCAAAATCAGAATATAAACTCTCCATGTCTGGAAGCTGAGGGAGAAATGAAGGTTTTAGGCTTCTGAAGTGAAGAAATAATCGCTTAAATTTAGATCCAGTTCGATGTTATACTGTTCTCACAAAGGTCCGCACAAAAGAGAAGACCGCTGATAGCTTGTGCCGTACGTTGTGTCATATGGTTTTGTTTTGTATCCCAAAGTAATATTTGGGCAGAAAAATTTTGGATGAAAAGAATAAATGCTTTTACCTGGAGTTTGATACCATTTAATTAATAAATAAATTTCAAATATCCTGAGCTTGCTTCTCTCGGTTCCGCGTCGATTGTGTCCACAGAACAGCAACCTGTCAATAGCCGGAGAAATCATGGGTTTATGTGAAATTTCAGATATTCCTCGCTTTCCAAACTGGTGAACTGGACTTTATGATAACTCCAGCAAATACCTCCAAAATTCAGCGGTCGGCATCTGTCGATACTCTTCTTTGACTCGTTGTTGCGAACTAAACTCGAAAACTAAAGCCATGTTTCTCGCTTAATGTCCTGTTGAAACTTTGGATTGCAGCTGCATTCTCTTCAAGAATCAGTCATAGAACTCCACCTGTAAGTCTATGTGTCGAAGTTTGGCGTTTTGGAATTTAAAGCTGAACGATTGCACTATCGCGCATAACAGAGGTCCGCATTAATCATTGCGGGTGAACCCGCTAACCCTTTACTTTTTTTGGAAGACCTGCAAGTGTAGTATGGCATGCAAGTGCTTTTTCGAAACCAGAGAGGCTTCAGTCTGTAGCGAGTCTTCAGCGAGGTTGTTAAAGCTTTCATTGGACAGAGGATACGCATTGACGAAACACCCAGTGAAGGGAACAACAGCTGCAGTAAGGATAGTAGACGAATCAAAGAACACTCTCTGTATAAATAAGATTGAGCATTTTAGTAGCTTCCACAACTTCGATTCAAATATGGAGATATCGGTCGGAGAGTTTGGAAATGTTATGGCATCGGTAAAGGGAAGTACATTCCATATGACGTAATTTATATCAAGCACCAAGGTCAAACGTCCCTTCAAACCATAGAATCTCAAGGGTTTTATGATCCTCCTGAAAAGCGTGTGGTCAAGCGTCGTTCAAAGGGCAGCAAGGAAACAGAGAGTACAACGCCATTGTTTGAATGCTCTGTGTTTGGATGTGGTGAAGTGTTCGAAACCTTTTCGCAGCTGGAGCTGCACCTGGACATTGGAAAGCATACAGTCAGCAGGTTAAAGCCAGTATGATGCAATCAAAAGGGACTGGGCCCTTAAGTTCTCGTCGATAGATACCGCTGGTATCGAGTGTTCGAGCTGTTCGTTAGATTCTAATACACCACTCACTTCTCCCGTGGATACTTCGCCCCACTCGTCTTTACGAACAGGATGGGCCGTAAGCAAACCAAGGGGCAGCGTTAGATTTTCAGAGAAGGTAAAAGAATACCTAACGGCACGGTTTACACTTGGAGAAAGAACTGGGCGAAAGGCCGACCCCGCCCAAGTTGCAGTGGACATGCGAAATGCGAAAAATGAATCAAATGCACGTTTGTTCACTAGAGAACAGTAGCTGACAAAGAAGCAAGTTCAGAGCTTTTTCTTTCGGCTAGCAGCAATGCGGCGAAAAGATCAGGGTGTGATCGGGATATCACTGGATGAGGAGGAAGATATCCAATGCGTCCAGGAAAATTCCGAGAGATAAGATCCTGTAGACAAAGTTAACAAAGAGATCAAAGTCTCACATCCAATCTGCTACGATACGTAGGACCTCTGTGAACGTTACCACAATAACACACTTCAGAAATTCAATGTGGTTTTGTTGAGACCCATCTGTAGTCATTTTGAGATCCCTGTAAAATTGAGAGACAAAAAACAGATCCTCATAGACAAACTGTCGGACGTGATTAGTGATTGTCAGTGTGTTTCTCAGTAGACTTATGTAAACAATGTCTTATACGGTGGCTGAAAGTGTAGAATATGCTCTACAGATACAAACTACCTTTACTTCCGATATCAAGTTCTGACGGCGTTGTTATAGTATAATATATTATAATATCTAGTAGTCAGTGAAATGTTTTGATGAAATCGATTGAAAATTTACCAAAAGCAACACTTATAACATCTGTTCATACGAAGCATGTGTCAAGTTTTTAACACGTTGGTAGCCGATTTCTCCGGCTATTGACAGGTTGCTGTTCTGTGGACACAATCGACGCGGAACCGAGAGAAGCAAGCTCAGGATATTTGAAATTTATTTATTAATTAAATGGTATCAAACTCCAGGTAAAAGCATTTATTCTTTTCATCCAAAATTTTTCTGCCCAAATATTACTTTGGGATACAAAACAAAACCATATGACACAACGTACGGCACAAGCTATCAGCGGTCTTCTCTTTTGTGCGGACCTTTGTGAGAACAGTATAACATCGAACTGGATCTAAATTTAAGCGATTATTTCTTCACTTCAGAAGCCTAAAACCTTCATTTCTCCCTCAGCTTCCAGACATGGAGAGTTTATATTCTGATTTTGGAAAAAATTCAGCTCTGCAGCGATGTTAAATGGGTGATTCACCGCGAAATGTGGCCAATTCCGGCATTTGTTTTGATACCACAAATCACGATGGATGCCGCCTACTTTTCGAAGGCAATACGTAGCTATTTGTTGAAGTTATCATGGATTTCACCAATTTGGTTATTAGAAAAATTCTGAAGTGAGCCATGAAGCCGGGCTGCAAAGCGGGTAAGCTGTATTTATGACGAAATCTGCTCCAGTGGTTCGATTTTGGTGTAGGCGAAAAAATCGCGAATGCCCGTACATGTGCTGATTCAAACGGTCATAACTTTTGAAAAATCGAAAACGTACAGGGGTTTTTGCATATTTTTGCCTATAAAGGTCTAAACTTAACGGCTGTGTAGGATAGAATCGTCAACCAGGTCCCAAATCCCAAAACTTAGCGTCTAAATCAAGGTTATTTACGGCCATCGGCCGATAGCGATTTCTAGTGGTCAGAATATGCTAAAATTCGCCTTTTCAAATTTGTTGAGAGGGCAAATTCTAACTTTCTTGGCAAACTAGAAAGGTTTTTAAGCAATCTGATATAAATTCTGTGGCTTAACTATGCGAATCAAATATTTTACAACGTTACAAAATATGCCTATTTTTCAATTTTCGAGACGTTGCGACGGTCCCTACGGACTGGGAAATAATTATGGTCCGTAATGCAGTCAGAAAATTATTTCGAATCAAACCAAATCTAATTTAGTTCTTTCCTAGGTAAAGTCTTTCTGTTAACAGAGTTTCGGGCAAAATTATTTTTGACGCAAAATTGACCGGGTGGAAATAAGAGAGACAGCCTCTTAATTATGGGGCTGTGCGGAAATTTTTCCAAATAATTTCAGCATCAGAATCTTTATTTTGATCAACATGTTTTGTGGCAGCAATTCCTTTTCTAAGAAAACGTTGCAAACGGCTCAATTTTTCGGTGTTTGTTCAAGCGTGAAATATACAACTTCGTCGAGACAAACTGTCGCACTTCTCCATGGGAAATCCGTACTGTACAGTACCGACTTTAATTTGAACGTGTAAGAAGGCTTTGCAAACGACATTGAACAGGATTTGGCAGAAAATAAATCTTGATTAAAGTTAGCATGTAAGTGCAGAAACGTAAACACGGTAATGTGACGGTGTTTACACAAACTTGCATGTTTCACGCTCCAACAAATACGTGGAAAGCCGAATACTGTAAACAAAAATACTCCCTGTAGCACGCTTCGAATTTCGAAACTTTATACTCGTTTACGTTTCCGAAAAGCTTCTCACGCATTTCTTGGCTACTTAATTGCCTAGCATGAAATGTTCATCATAGCATCACAGCGACTTTTACCTCAGTTGGGCGATCAGTAAGCGTAATATTTTGCTATGAAATTCTAGTTCTTCGGTGAAAAATCGCTGATAAGTGCGCTTAAAGTTCCGGCTTCCGCCGGCAGCTGGCTGTTATTTTGAACCTTGCTTTCATTAAAGTACATTCATCTATTTTATTCTAAATTATCTGTTGCCCAAATAACTTATTAAGTGTAAATTTCTTTAGTAAGGAAACTCTCTCATATGCTTTTGGCTGACAAAGGGACAGCCATCTCAAAAGGAGAAGGATTTGCTAACTATTCATCCATTTAAACTTTCCATGGTGCATTCACGAAAAATTCTTCAGTTGGTAGTATTTGGGAGGCACAGGTTTGAATGAGGTCAAAACCTACATATTTTTGCCTTCCTTTTCTGTAATTGCTTAAATTGCAGTTTACCGGAGAGCATCACTGTTGAAACATTGGTTCCATTGAGATATCCATTTGGTTCAAGATATACTTAACGGCAATGGAAACATTTTAACAGTTGAGACATTCCAAAGTAAATTTCAAATGAAAACAAACTACTTCAGTTCTTTTAATTGATAGTAGTAACCCCATCGAATTTGAAAAGGAAACCCAGATGAATATAAAATATTTAGGTATATACCCAACTACTACTACCATCGTGGGAAATAAGCTAAATTTAACATTGTACTCATACCTTACAAGTTTTTATGTTTTCCAAAGTAATTCGCCCTTGTCTCCTCATTAAACCGACATTATCTTGTAACTGCCGCCTCACTTACAGGTTCCCCAAGGTTGTTCATTTGAACAGGGAAGAGAGGACACTGGGAACAAGATTGAGCATTAGGACTAGGAGCTTTCTCACGCATCATACCTACCTACGCTGCCCGTATATCATTTTATTTTAAGAACAGTCTTAGTTTTCAAAATTCCCGCGAAATACTCTGTTCTCACCACGTCCGCGAGAGTATCACAATCAGAAGTTTGACTGTCTTCACTCGATGAACGTTTCTCGTAATCGCGTGTTGCAGAGCGTCGTTACACAATAATTTCATTTGCTACGATTAGCCAGCACACCGCAACCTCTAGTTAGGTTCTCAAATGAAGAAAAAATACAGGCAAGGGAAGTCTCCAAGGGTTTATATGGGATGTGAGAGTTCCTGTTGATATGTTCCTGGGTGGACATTAATACTCTAGTATGGTTGTATATGTTATTGAATAGACTATAATGATCGGTATTGTTAGATTTTTCCTAATTTTGGTTTCCCTGTTCTACGTAGAAGTTAGTGTCACGGGACTGGTTTTCCTTATTTGGTGTTGTACACGAGGTTTTCTGTTCAGATTAAAAATAGTTCTTCCGCCATCTTGATCTAGTTACTGTGTTTCGGGCCTTTTATTCGGAATACACAACAATTGGCGACGAGGATGGGATTCCTTTGATCAAGCACAAGCGGTTAACAGGAGTGGGTCGTACAAATCACGTTCAAAAAAGGGACAGAGACGACGAAAATAAAATTATGCCAGACGAAGCACCGAGCGCTAACACGAGTCAAGCCATTGGCAAAGTGACAAAGTTTGTGGTGGGAGCGGATTGGGAGTCCTACACCGAACAACTGGATTTTTACTTTCTTGCAAATGGAATCAAGGAACCTAAAACAATGAAGGCCGTACTTTTGACGAACCTTCCGGTGGAGACTTACCAATTGGCGAAGGATTTAGTGGCCCCCACACAACTGAAAGATGACGCCATTACCTATGAGATCATCGTGGAGCGGATGCGGGAACAACTGAAGCCTGAAAGATCAGCGCTGGTTGCGAGGTATGAGTTCGACAACCGAGCCAGGAATTCCAGTGAGTCAGTTAGTCATTATGTAGCCACGCTGAAGCACTTGGCCACAGAATGTAAGTTTGGAGAGGCCATGCGAACCGAGCGCCTTCGTGACCGATTAGTTTCAGGTATCCGCGACTCGAAGATGATTACGGAATTGTTGAAAGTAAAACTCGCCGACCTTTCATTTGATCTCGCGGTTCAAAAGTGTTTGGCCATTGAGCAGGCTAATAAAGATGTTCAGGTGCTTCAGGGAGAACAAGGGCCAGGCACCTCAATCAATAAACTTGACACTGTCAAAACTGGGGAAGAACAAGCCATATCCAAGCCACCACCTAGGGCCGAGGGTCCCCGAGGTAAGGACAGTAAGAAGTCTAAACCTTGTTACCGCTGTTCAGGGTCACATAACTCACAAAAGTGTCCCTTCATGAAAGAACGCTGTTTTCATTGTGGCATCATTGGACATACACAGAGAGCATGTAGGAAGAGACAGGCCACCTCACAGATGACTGAGGCTGGAATAAATGTCATGGAGGGTGATGATTCCGAAGAAAGTGATGGAGAATTTGGGAACCTGTACCATGTCTCAGACATTAAAAACACAAAGCCCATTTCACTTAAGATCTACCTTGAAGGCCGCCCAGTGACTATGGAGCTGGATACAGGTTCAGTGGTGTCAGTCATGAGTGAGAGGGTGTATTTGGATTACCTCCGCCACATTCCTTTAACAGACACCTCCTTGAAGTTGCGCACATACACAGGAGAGTCAGTGAAGCCTATGGGGTTTTGCCATGTGACTGTGCAGTATCAGGGACAGTCAAAGAAACTTCCCATATATGTAGTGAAGAATGAGGGACCCACCCTTTTTGGCAGAGAATGGCTGGAATCTATCCATCTGGACTGGCCCTTACTTCGTCTAGAAACATCCGACACCATTCCAGTCCTGGAAGATGTCCTGAGTAAGCATGGAGATGTTTTCTCTGAAGGTTTGGGCAAAATGAAGAATATCCACGCACGGATCCAAGTTAAAGAAGACACCCGGCCTCGATTCTGGAAAGCCCGCCCAGTAGCGCTGGCTCGTAAACCAGCAGTGGACGAAGCATTGAGAGAGCTAGAAGCTGAAGGAGTTATAAAGAAGGTAGCTACTAGTGAGTGGGCTGCTCCAATTGTGACACCTGTGAAGAAGGATGGCAGTGTAAGAGTGTGTGGTGACTTCAAAGTGACCATCAATTCACAGCTGGAGGTAGACGAGTACCCACTTCCCCGCATTGATGATATTTACGCCAGCCTGGGTGGGGGAACGTTGTTCAGCGTCATTGACCTCCGTCAGGCTTACCTACAAATGGAGGTTGAGGAGCACTCCAGGCCTTTCCTCACCATTAACACAACCCGTGGTTTGTTCCAGTACTAGCGCCTTCCTTATGGTGTATCTTTGGCGCCAGCCATCTGGCAGCGAGCTATGGATCAGATCCTGCAAGGACTACCAGGGGTTTTCTGTTACCTGGATGATATCATTATAACCGGCCATACCATAGAGGAACACCTGGAGCGGTTAGTCGCAGTATTGAAGAGGTTGAAAGAGTATGGTTTGAAAGCCAACCGAGAAAAGTGTAAATTCCTTAGAAGTTTTGTGGAGTACCTAGGACACGTCATCTCTGCAGAAGGACTGCACCAATCCCCAAAGAAAGTAAAGGCTATCACTGAGATGCCGAAACCTCAGGATGTTACTCAACTGCGTGCTTTTCTTGGCATGGTCCAGTATTACGCCAAATTCTTGCCCGATCTGGCCACTCATCTTGCTCCACTTCATCGGCTGTTACAGAAAGATGTGACGTGGTTGTGGGGAGCTGCGGAACAAACTAGTTTTCTTGTGGTGAAAGAAATGTTGCTACAGGATAGGGTTCTGATGCGCTATGACCCTGACTCACCACTAGTTCTTGCCACAGACAGCTCCTCGTATGGTCTCGGAGTGGTCTTGTCACACCGTACTGCTGAAGGAGTAGAGCGTCCTATCGCTTATGCGTCCCGGTCCCTGTCCGAAACAGAGAAGAAGTTCTCACAAATCGAGAAAGAAGCATTATCTTTGGTCTGGGGTGTGAAGAAGTTCCAAATGTACCTGGAGGGTCGCCACTTCACCTTGGTCACCGACCATCAGCCTTTGAAGTACATAATGGACCCCGGGAAGGCTGTGCCAGTCACAGCAGCAGCGAGGATTCAACGTTGGTGTCTCTTCCTAGGAGCTTTTTCATACAATATCGAGTTCCGAGGTACCAAGCAACATGCCAATTGTGATGGTTTATCTCGCCTCCCTCAACCATCAGCGCCCGCTGACAAGCCCGATGAAGTTGAAATATTCCATACCACCGTTGTCGAGGCCCTCCCTGTTACAGAGCACGACTTGAGAATGCAGACCCGTAGGGATCCAGTACTTTCCCGTGTTCTGGAGCTTGTGCAGTCAGGATGGCAAGGGACCGAACTTCACCCAGACCTCATCCACTATGCCCATCGCGGTAACGAGATCACGATTCATCATGGAGTTCTAATGTGGGGTAGTAGAGTAGTCGTCCCAGCCAAACTGAGAGAGAGAGTTTTAGAAACGCTTCACGAGGGTCACATTGGTATGGTCAAGATGAAGGGTTTGTCCCGGGGTTTTGTTTGGTGGCCAAACATTGACAAGGACATAGAAGGGGCCGTCCGAAACTGTGAGGGATGTCAAGAGTTGGCAAATAATCCAGCCCGTGCACCCCTGCATCAATGGGAGTACCCTTCCCTTCCCTGGCAAAGACTGCATATTGACTTTGCCGGACCAGTCGAGGGAAAGATGCTCATGGTAGTGATCGATGCCCACAGCAAATAACCGGAGATTTTCGTAATGGAGATCACCACTGCTGAAGAAACCGTTAGCACGCTGCGCTCTCTGTTTGCCCGCATGGGACTCCCTGACCAGATGGTGTCAGATAATGGTCCACAGTTCACGTCTGAAACCTTTAGGAAATTTACAACTGCGAACGGTATAAAGCATGTCACTGGTGCACCTTACCATCCATCAACCAATGGTCAGGCGGAAAGATTAGTACAGAGTTTCAAGAAAGGAGTTAAGGCTGACAAGTCCAGTAGAACCCTGCAACACAAGCTTGATAGGTTCCTGTTAGCTTATCGATCAGTGCCACACGCCACTACTGAGCTTAGCCCTGCACAGCTTCTCCTGAGTCGGAATGTTAAGACAAGGTTGGACCTGATTAAGCCGGATGTTTCAAGAAATGTTAACAAGAAGTTGCTCCAGCCCAATGACCGCACTTTAAAGTCTTTTGACCAAAACCAGAACGTATGGGTCCGCAACTACTGCAGAGGTCCAAAATGGGTGCGTGGCACCGTCATTGAACAAACGGGTCCAGTCCTGTACAAAGTCAAGGTAAACGACCAAACCTGGAAACGTCATGTCGAGCAGCTACGGGATAGCAACCTTTGCCCACCTGACGCGGAAACGATGGATGATTGTGCTGTTCCGGAGGGGGTCGAACATGACACACCGCCTGTAGCTACGGAGACTGAGTGGAAGGATGCACCACCTTTGGCTGTGACGCCTATTGGGGAGTTTTCCCCTCCAGAACCACAAGGTCATCAACTAGATTCGAAACCTGAATCGATTACCACCCGTGCCGGTCGTTTGGTTAAACCACCTCCTAAGTTGAAGGACTATGTTTACGGCTAGAGGGAACTGTGGTGTTTCTTTCTGTGGCCACAGTACCAACATGTTATCTAAGATACTTTGAAATTTGTTTCTTGGATTTTGTTTTATTCTTTCTTTTCATTAGTGTACTATTGAGTCTTAAAAGGGAGGAAATTGTTAGATTTTTCCTAATTTTGGTTTCCCTGTTCTACGTAGAAGTTAGTGTCACGGGACCGGTTTTCCTTATTTGGTGTTGTACACGAGGTTTTCTGTTCAGATTAAAAATAGTTCTTCCGCCATCTTGATCTAGTTACTGTGTTCCGGGCCTTTTATTCGGAATACACAACAGGTATCACATGTAAAAATTTTAATCCAATGAAAAGGTAAAGCAAGTTAAAGTTTTCCTTCCTTCTGCTGATCCGAGTTTTTTACGGCCCTGGAGTCATCCCGATTGATTTTCAGTCAGCGGTTGAGCAGTAGGCCTAGATTGGTCTTTATGGGAAATTTAAGGGTGTGTTCCTTTACGAGGTTCCGGATTAGGATTTGTGATCCAAGATCACACAGATCACGTTGCATAAAAGTCATCACCAGATCAGTAACCATGACAGCAGGCACGAAATTGTAGAGTGCGTAAGCGGAATTATGCGCTAAATTTAAAAACGGAAACGAGATGGCCGTCGTGGATAGAACAGCTGTTGTTTCGTTAATAAAGGAACTTTCCGATGATTCAACACTACAAGAAGTGAGAAGTTGTTAAGATGAAGAATTACTATTGCTTTTGTGTGTTTTTTTTTTATAAGGGAGAGGTAGAGCCATGTCCACATTGAGAATTACTTCGAACGTATTAAACTAATCTACATTGTTTCAGATTTTTAAAGTCATTTTCGGATGTCAAGAACTACAGTCAGCTGTATAAAACGCCTGTTAGCTACTTGCCTTGGTCTGCCTCATGGGCAAAGGAGTGGTGGGAGATCTGCTACTGACTTACAGAAGCAAGTATTGATTACGATACGGATACTTGGGAACCCTGAATGCCTGCGATCAGTGGCCGCTCGATTTAACATTACAAAATTGATTTTATTTCGCGTTTATCGCAGAATTTGTGGAGCGATTGCCAACAATCTTTCCGGTCAATGTATGAAGAACCTACTTGTTTGAGATTGAGCGCCGCTGGGCAAAATGATTAACATCAGATCCTTCGCTCAAAGGAACACGTTGGATCAATGATCCAATGATCCGTCTTTAGATCACGCAGATCAGTGATCCGATGAATCCTTGTCCTGAGTGGGTTTGATAGATCACTGATCTGAAAATGGATTTGCTCGAAAGGAACGCCACAGATCAGAAAACGAGATCCGGATTCTCCCAAAGGAACGCACCCTAAGTACTTTGGTCTTAAGTGGGTTCTCAAAAAACTGAAAACATCTTATTGTAAAACAAGAATCTATGCTATGAATATAAAGTTACTTCTCCATTGATACCTACTCATAATTTCCGAAAAAAGTTTTTTATCACATAAACTGCGGTGTTATACAGGGATTTCCGGCCTTGAGGAAAGCCGTAACAACACACGTGAAAAAATTTCGTATTTTTTTCACGTGTGTTGATATAGCCAATCAGCTACTGACACGTCACTCGCCTTTGGCGCCACTCGGACAATTTGATGAATGATCAGCAAAGCCTTCCCGGTTCTCAATATTAGGTAGTTTGTCGGAACGTTCTCGGATTGTGGCGGCTAAAATACTGAAAAATTCCGTATCGCTGACAGACAGTGAGGTTCAAACTTTTCTAGAAGGGGAAGAAGACCAATATACTAAAAGAAAAAACCGAAAGTTACGTATTCAGTGGCTTTGATAGCATTTCTCGGCTGAGAATGAAAATCGACAACTGGAAGTTTTTCCATCGGTCGATTTTGGTCGTTTACCTGAAAGAAGTCTTCTGTCGACTTTACGACCATTGTTGTTTTTTGCAATCATGGTTCAGTACATTTTTCTATCTTAAGAGTTAGAGCCAACGCACTCTACGATTGTTATTCGGGGATTTTCGATTCATTTATTTTCATTGAAAATAGTCGGCCTTTCTTCCCAGTAAGAGGGCTTTTGTGTTTATATGATAAACAAAATAATACATGGTTCCTTGTAGATATGGAATTTCTCTTCTTGTGTTCAACTTGACATCTCACTCGTGAGCTATCGAGTGAAACACTCGAAGAGAAATTCCATATCTACGCGCGCCCATGTATTATTCTCTATTTATTCAACCGAAGGAAGGACATATCTAACAAGGTGTTACCTTTGAAACTCAGTACCAATAGATTAGGTTTGAATAGGCAGAGAAAATGGGCAGAATTCGGTGTAAAATTTACTTCAAACAGTAATACTCCTACATGAATGGATGTTTTATCATAACAATTGCCATTAGCAAAGGTATTTCCAGACAGTTCATGGCGAACAGTTTATTACATCATGGCCGCCACGCATGCGAATCGCGTCACTTTGTGGACTTAGATTGTATTTCGGTGCGTTTGAAATTACAGAGAAAACAGTGAAAACTGGACTTACCGTAGTCAAAACCTTCCTTTCATAGCTTATGAATAAAACTTTTGTCGGGTTGCCAAATCCAATTTAAATGAAGAATATTTCCTTTTGCCTTTGAGCAATATTGTTTACAAAGAGTTGATGAATCGACGGTTCCCAACGCTTTTGAAATTTCCTCCTGTTCCTGAAAAACCCCCCATACTTCTTCTCTAATTCCCCTTAAATTTGTCTAAACATGCTACCTTAAAACGTTCCACATAAGTTCTCTGTGCTCGTGTTTGATGTCCTTAAATCTGAATCTCTTGTTCGAAAGCCATAGTCGATTTCTATACTGAAAACAGCCCATTAAAACTAGAATTAACGGTTCCTAGCGTCCCCGGAAAAAGAGTTAATATTTTCTTCTCAAACTAGACGAGTTCATCCAGGTGTCACTTTCATGCGCTCCACGCTCGCTCAAACACCCTTCGTGCAATCATGCTGACACCAGCCTTAATTCGTCCACCATTTTGAAAATTTCCCTTCTAGCTAGGTAGCCTCTCCTCCTGTTTTCCGAGTTGGAATACAATACATTTTCCCGGGTTTTTTAAAAAAATGTCGGATGACTGAGAGAACTGTCAGCATGAATATGCAAAAGTAGTTGAGTTCAGTAAACCGGAGCTTATTCACGCTTCTCATAATGGCGGACCCCCGGTTAGGCCTGGGATCTAGGGTATGAAACCGAGGCCATCCAGTCATAAGCATGGCTTCCAGTAGAGCAAATTCAAGTCTTACTGAAGATGATATTCCCGGGTCCTCTCTTTCTGGCCGTAAGCCAGAAGAGTTAAAAAAGCAAGAATTAATTTTTTGGCTTAGATGTCGTGGAGATAATGTTAAAGGTCTTAAAACTAAAGCGCAGTTAGCGAAAAGGTACGTTTAACATTTTATGTGCTTAGTGACAACACTTCTGATCGATTTTGATAATTTTTTATTTTTGTAAACAGAGTAAACGACTTCATACAAACTGGTAGAGACAAAGATCTAATAGATCCAAGCGAACACCAGATATACAAGCGGAGAAAATATCTTGAGAATCAACGTAAAGCCGAGTTGATAAACAAGCGTTTATCCAAAGAGCGTGTGAGGTTTCCCGACGACCTGAAAGCTTGGTGTTCGTCGCTTGATGCCATGCCTGCATTTACGAGAGCGCAAATGGACAGCCACATAAAGAATTCTGGCAAGAACATTGCCAATAAAGATAACCATTCTATTCCAACTGGCCTGAGAAAGGCCAAAACATTTCTCGAGGACGAATATCTAGAGGAAATCCGTTGTTGTCATGACCAAAGGTACTTTTATGTAAAGGCCAATTGCTGTCATAGTTTTCGTAAGAACGAAGCGCCGCACAGTTTAAAGCTGGCATTATGTGTAATTTCAGGAGAAGTGGAGTATGGTCATTGCTCTTGTGTTGCAGGCAAAGTTGGTTACTGCAACCACATTGTAGCACTTATGTTCAAACTATGCAAGTTCTACCTTAACGGATGTACCTCCACTGAGGATCTATCTAGTGAATCAGGTCAACAACGAAAGCTTGCTTGCACCTCACAATTGCAGCAATGGCACAGGAAAGGTGGAGGAAGCAATATATGCCCTGAACCAGTGATGGAAATGGTAATCAGTAAGACCAACCTTGATGAAGAGAGGACCAGGTCTGGAGTAAAGTGCAACCTTTACGAGGCAAGAATGAAAATATCTCATAATAAAACTGATGAGGAAAAACTTAAAAGAGAGCTGTTTAAGATTAATCCAAATATGGGTTTTTCTCAAATGCTAGCTGACAATCAAGAGAAGTCTGTAACAGAAACAAAATTTGGCAAATGCTCAGTAGGATCATACTTGTCCCATCAAGTTGGTTACACGGAATCAAACTTCAAGGCCAGTATAGACATTGACTGTATTCCAAGGCGACTAGTGCCAATTGATGAAAATACACTTGAATTCCCTCGATTCCCACTGCGGAATTTAAATGGAAGTGACATGGAAGTTCCCACTAATTTATCTAACGATGAGAGAGCAATCATTTCGAAACTAAGAGTTGATGAGGATGAAATTAATAAAATTGAAATTGAAACAAGAAAACAATCTGATTGTCAAAAATGGAAAGAGGAGCGAAAGCTACGGTTTACAGCATCAAAGTTTCAGGTAATTTCAAAGAGACAAAGAAACCATGATTCATTTGCAGAATCACTGATTCACCTTAAGGAGATTACCTCGAGAGCACTAAGCCATGGAATTAAATTTGAACCCATTGCTTTAGTGCAGTACCACAAAGTTATGTACAACAGAAAGACACCTGTGGAAGTTTTACCATGTGGATTTGTTGTAAGCAAAGAGTATCCCATCCTTGGTGTGTCACCAGATGCCCGAGTAATTGATTGTGGGAGTACAGACCAATTTGGCCTTGCTGAAGTAAAATGCCCATACACAAAATTTCATGTCACCCCTCTTGATGCCTGTTCAGATCCTTGCTTCTGTATGGAAAAGATTGGCGATCAGTGCTCCTTAAAGAAGTCACACCCATACTATGCCCAAGTTCAAGGGCAGATGGCAATAACAGGAGCTAAATGGTGTGATTTTATTGTATACACCAATGTAGGCATGCACATTCAAAGAATTCAGTTTGACTCAATATATTGGAGTGAGTTAAGAGATAAACTGTATACATATTATTTTAAAAACTTTCTTCAATTTGCTGCTGCTGAGGCATCCAAAGCCTAATGCTATGTGTAAATGTCTTTTTAAATTGTTACATTTGATAACGATATTCATATGTAACTACATATCTTTTTGAAATTCAGAAACTGTAAATATTTTTTAATACATAGAGTGGTAAAATACTAAGGTTGTAGATTTATTGTATGTTTATACATGCATTCTCAATTTATTTCTATTTCATTTCATTTATTTTTCCAGAAGTTATTGATGTTAAAATATTGTTTTCTGAATGACTTTTGTGCAAATTTCAGACTCTGAAAAGGTAATATTTTTTCTTGTGTATAATTAATTAATTCCATTAGACATCTCAAGATTAGTTTACAGTGATCACAATTAACCTGGTTAGCACTACCCAAAACTAATAACATTGCCAATTATTATTCACTGGTTAATTGTGTTTCCTGCAAAGTAAGAAATATTTAGTAGTTACACCAAATGTTATAATACAGATACCAAAAGTGTGCAGTATTACTATTTAATGCTGTTGATTTTAATAAGTTTGAATTAAAATAATGTAATGCAACATTAACAAGTACTTTATTGTACACTTTGGTGTACTCTGTCAAACAGATATTATGTTAGGTTGGGCATTACACAATATGGCACAAACTGCCCACATTTGATTTACAATACCAAACTGGTGTAGAGGGATTACTTTGTCCCAAATGTGGAAGTTTTTTATCTTGTTGATTGCCCGCTCTATATGTATTCTCAGACTGGCGATTTCCTGCGTCTTGATCACATCCTCAGGAGACATTTGGCTATCCTGTCCAAGGAAAGGTGGTAGGTTTAACGATACACCAAGGGGCAACACATCCTCTATTGTGAAACCTTTGTCAGCCATCACACAATCTTTGTCGTCAAAAGGCAGATCTAAAAATCCACTCCTAGTGACAATTTCTTTATCAGAAATTGAACCTGAGTATAATTGGCTAACAAATGTTATTGCACCCCCAGGACTGATACCCACCAAACCCTTTAAGGTTGTGTGGTGCTTGTAGCTGCTGAAAAGCTCCCCATTCAGTTGAAGACTGCTAGGCATCTGGCATTTCACTTCAGTACAGTCTATGATCACTCTTGTGCTCTTATATTTGCTTTTAAATGCTTCTGGCATATACAAGTCAATGGTCGTTCTAGATGGCCATATATCAATTGTTCCCAGTTTCAAGTACATATAGTTCATCCAAGTTACAAATATCCTGCTCACTGTTGCTACAGAGATATTAAATAGATGAGACAGGTGATCTTCATGAAAACCTTGCCTCAGTCTACACAGAACCATAAAGTACTCTTCAGCTGGTTTAAGGGATCTAGCTCTGCCCTTTTTGCTCAAGGACACTTCATCACATTCATCATCATCATAAGCAAGAACTGATGTATCTGTATTACCTGAAAGCCAGTAATTTATATTTTCTCCTTTTTCCCCCGGATCGAGATAATTATAAATTGCAGTGAAGGCATCCCAATCTTGAAATCCAGTATAAAAAGCAACAGTACTACAGGATGAGGTTTTAGCTTTCATTGAGTCTAGAGTAAATAATTTACTTTTAAGTAAATCATATTTACGATGCTCATCCAGCAACTTTAGCCTTAAATCTTCTATTGTTGACTCCAGTATTCCAATTTTTCGATTACATTCTGCAATAATTTCTGAGAGACGAGCCTCATGTGCAGAGAGATCAGTTTGCGTGGACACGTCCACACTTCTTGGGACGATCGTAAAATCTGTTTCTTGCACCTCGTTTTCTTCTAGTGTACCATCAGTAGTATTTTCAGCGTGGTTGCTGGTCGCCTTGTTAATAAACGGCCGTTCTTTTGGAGGTTTTCGTTTTCTTGGTGAAGTGCGAATCCAAGCAAATACCGAAGGGACGGCACCATGCGTCAGGAGATGTTTTCCAGCTAGGGTTTTCTTAAAGTCGTTCGCTCTGAAATGTTTAGAGCACACCACTGTCGTTTTAGATATCTCGAAATCGGGCCCTTCATCTCTTCTGATAGCATGAATCCATTTATCTTTTTGTTGAGAGTTTGATGGAAAAGTATAATACGAGATTTTGTTCCCATTGCTGTCGCGATATCCTCTTGTAGTGCATAGCGGCACGCAACAGTGGCTTGGCATAGCGATTTTCCTTTAAAAAAATAAGTGTCCAGTCGAGACAAGAACTATCAAACAAGAGCTCAATAATAGAAACACGGATTTTACAATAAAAAAATCAATCAAATTCAGCTGGTTAAACCTTTTGTTGTCTGACACTGTAGTTTCTTTGTCTCACGTACGCTCGGATGACTGGGTGGCCTCGATTCCGTGTTAAAATCGTTCCCAGGCGCGCGCAACGTCGGCCATTATGAAAAGCGTAAATACCCCGTTCACACCAAAGCTTAAACATGTTTAAAATTTGTTTGATAAACAGATTTAATAATGATATGCAGCTAAATTTTTGGAGACGAAACCAATTTTTGCTCTGGAAATACCCTATCCATTGTAAAAAGAATAGCATAGAATTATCACTGAGGACCCTCTGAGAAAACCTCACAAGTTTTCCCTGGCCTACAGCTTGTGTTAGATTACGATGCCCTGTTGAAAGGAACAATTAGGGACCATGCATTGCGGTAATTATAAATTCATTCTCTGCATGCTAGGTTTAAATGGAGCAACAGCTAACTATGCATGTGCATGGTGTAAAATCCAAAAGGATGATAGATGGAAAACAGATCAGCATTTTAGTTATTTCAATTCAAAGCCACTTTCAAGGTATTTACAAGAATTGAAAGAAATGTCCAAAAAATCAAAGAATGATTATGGCTGCTGTAAGGAACCCCTTCTGGACATTGAATTGGATCATATAATTGTTGATGAACTTCACCTGCTTTTAAGAATAACTGATGAGTGTTACCTGCCAATTTAATAACAGAAGTTAATGATTGGAATATGTAGGAGAGTATTGAAAACCTGATCAACAAACAGGCACACCTAAATAAGTAATAAGTTCATTCACAGTAGAAGGTCTTGTGGAATGTCTTTTGATGTCTGGGAAAGAAAAATGCAGACGGCAAAGAAAGTTCTGTTCACGAATGGATAAGTCTCATAAGAAATGATAAGAAAATAATGCTGTATCACCTTCCAGAGAAAATGAATGATTTCTTGAGGCCTGAAACTGCTGAACAGATCATAAAAATATGGGTGTACTTCGCAGCCCTGTAAAAAATCTCAGAAACTGGCAACCGAATACCAGCCCCACAGAGTTTTGGTTAAAAGCAAAACAATAGGTGAGTGATTTCATTTCTCTCAAAGGATTAAGGGAAGGTTACAAGTGAAAGAGAGTTACCCAATACCTTCATATTATGGTTTCCCATATATCCCATGGCTTTTCCAAATGTACCAAGTAGTAAAAACATTTACAGAGCAAGGAGTTGAAAGGAACATTGATGTTGCAGGGTCCACCGTTTTCTGGAAATTCAACAAGTGGGACTCTATTGGAGATGTTCTTCATCAAGAGTCATGTTAATGGCACTTAAGAAAAAGGGAATGGGAGCCCAGATCCTATCAGAAACAAACTAGAGTACTGGGAAGAGGACATATTCCGAAAAAGAAAAAACTGTACCGCCTGAAATTACTACACCTTTATCTAATCTGCAAAGTGGTTAAAGTACTGTTACATCTCAAATTCACTCTGCTGTGCCTTTGAGCTCAACTGACTTTACAAAAATGACAGTTCCTCAGCTTAAAGAAGAATTAAAGGAAAGAGGAAGCAAAGGCATCCTTAGAAAACAAACATTAGCTTGTAAGATTATTGAAGAGCATTACTGACAAAGAAAACCAGCCAACCTCTATTTAAAAAGAAATGACATTGTCATTAGATGCAGATTGTAAAAGTGGCATAGCATATAGCATTTGGCCTGCTGCAGGTGTAATAGCTGTACCTGTTGTAATAATGGCCTGTTAATACCCTGATAGGTGCAGATAAACTCAACATGTTTCTTTAATCTACACCAACGCCATGTTACAGTACCATGATTCTTTTCGCACCGATAAATCCATATAACAGTAACAAAATGTCTAAACACTATACCTGTCCCACTTTATAAGATAGTCAATCTGAAAAATCAAAATTATTCATTTTACTGCAAAACTCAAACGTTCTTTAAATCTTAATCTTACATCAGATAGACTTATCAACAATAAAATCAAGGGAAATTCATGTGTTCTTCATAGTGGTTAATGAGCTGGGATGCACTGTTCAGTTCCTCCTGACAAATCCAGCAAGTAAATGTTTCATTGTAATCTGAGGAATATGGCTGCTGTCCAGAGTGCAATTTTTCATGCCTTTGAAGTGTTCCCTTCTGAGTAAACCATTTGTCACAAGCTTTGCACTGGTATGGCTTCTCTCCAGTGTGGGATCTTTCATGTCTATGTAGATTTCTTTTATCACTAAACCACTTCTCACAGCTTTTACACTGGTATGGCTTCTCTCCAGTGTGGGATCTTTCATGTACTGTTAGATCACCCTTTCGTGCAAACCCTTTGTCACAAGTTTTGCACTGGTATGGCCTCTCTCCAGTGTGGGATCTTTCATGTCTATGTAGATCACCCTTTTGTGCAAACCCTTTGTCACAAGTTTTGCACTGGTCTGGCTTCTCTCCAGTGTGAGATCTTTCGTGTACTGTTAGATGACTTTTTTGTGCAAACCACTTGTCACAAGTTTTGCACTGGTATGGCTTCCCTCGAGTGTGGAATCTTTCATGTACTGTTAGATCACCATTTTGTGCAAAGCACTTGTCACAGCGTTTACACTGGTATGGCTTCTCTCCAGTGTGGGATCTCATATGTGCTTTTAGAGTTTCTTTTTGTGTGAACCACTTATCACATGTCTTACACTGGTATGGCTTCTCTCCAGTGTGGGATCTTTCATGTCTATGTAGATCACCCTTTTGTGCAAACCCTTTGTCACAAGTTTTGCACTGGTATGGCCTCTCTCCAGTGTGGGATCTTTCATGTCTATGTAGATGTCCTTTATGACTAAACCACTTGTCACAGCTTTTACACTGGTATGGCTTCTCTCCAGTGTGGGATCTTTCATGTCTATGTAGATCACCCTTTTGTGCAAACCCTTTGTCACAAGTTTTGCACTGGTATGGCCTCTCTCCGGTGTGGAATCTTTCATGTACTGTTAGATGACTCTTTTTTGCAAACCACTTGTCACAAGTTTTGCACTGGTATGGCTTCCCTCGAGTGTGGAATCTTTCATGTACTGTTAGATCACCTTTTTGTGCAAAGCACTTGTCACAAGTTTTGCACTGGTATGGCTTCTCTCCAGTGTGGGATCTCATATGTGCTTTTAGAGTTTCTTTTTGTGTGAACCACTTATTACATGTCTTACACTGGTATGGCTTCTCTCCAGTGTGGGATCTTTCATGTCTATGTAGATCACCCTTTTGTGCAAACCCTTTGTCACAAGTTTTGCACTGGTATGGCCTCTTTCCGGTGTGGAATCTTTCATGTACTGTTAGATGACTCTTTTTTGCAAACCACTTGTCACAAGTTTTGCACTGGTATGGCTTCCCTCGAGTGTGGAATCTTTCATGTACTGTTAGATCACCCTTTTGTGCAAAGCACTTGTCACAAGTTTTGCACTGGTATGGCTTCTCTCCAGTGTGGGATCTCATATGTGCTCTAAGAGTTTCTTTTTGTGTGAACCACTTATCACATGTCTTACACTGGTATGGCTTCTCTCCAGTGTGGGATCTTTCATGTCTATGTAGATCACCCTTTTGTGCAAACCCTTTGTCACAAGTTTTGCACTGGTATGGCCTCTCTCCAGTGTGGGATCTTTCATGTCTATGTAGATTTCTTTTATCACTAAACCACTTGCCACAGCTTTTACACCGGTATGGCTTCTCTCCAGTGTGGGATCTCTCATGAACCTCTAGATCTCTTTGTCTATGAAAGCACTTGTCACAGGTTTTGCACTGGTATGGCTTTCCTCTAGTGTGAGATCTATCATGTCTTTGTAGATTTCCTTTTTTTACAAAACACTGGTCACAAGTTTTGCACTGATATGGCTTTTTCCCAGAAGTGGATATTCTTTTTTTGCCATGCAGTGTTCTAAAATGTAAGCAAACAAAAAAGAGATTTACTCAACCAGATGCACATATTTGACAGGGTTTCAGAAGCAATGTCTTAAGTTTGAATAAACAAAGAAATTGGATGGTGAGTTGGGTAAAATATGTTTCAAACACTGTAGTACTCTTCCAGGAAAGGAAGGTCTACTATAACAATTGCCACAAACAAAGGGATTCACAGACAGTGTAATTTCTGGCAAAAGCCCTGAAAGAAAAACCTTCACATGAGTAAGGACCTACAAAGAGAAGTGCATTTCCAACAAGTCCCTTTACATAGCCTCACACAACCAGTTCACACAATCTACATGTTGTCCTTGTGATGTTAAACTTTAATCTTTAGTTGTCACTGTCTCAAGTGGAGAACCCAAAGTACAAAAACTGGACAAAACAAATTTCTAGTGGACACTACAAAAGAGATTCCCAATAGACTTTAATAGAGGGAATCCGGTTAAAAGGTAAGACAATGATAAAAATCACAAAAAAAGGAGTTTAACAACTCATGCGGCTACTGACATAGCATAATTTGTATAAAGTATCGAAAAGAATTCAAGATTGTCTAATGATACTAGAAGGTAGTGTTGCACAAGATTTGTCTCCGGTGCAGAAAGCCAACTGCACCCCACATATTTACAAGTACCCTGTTCCACAAGAGAAAGATGATTCAAGAATATACTGATTACTTGACACTACTCGATAATTGAATGGCAACAATAATATTAACAATATTAAACATAATAATGTTAACAACAGTAATAGTTGCCATAATTTATATCTGCTAGCTCAAAAAGCTCACCGTTCCTCTATCAGTCTATCCTCTAGGCCCAAATAATGATTAAACTATGCTCCTTTTGTTGTTATTCTGTTGATTAAAATTAATTTTCCCTTTTCCGCATGCTAAACTCAAGGTATCTTAGTTAAGACATCGCTTCCCTTCTCAAATTTGGCAGCTCTTTTGGGTATAAATTGCTGATTGAAATGGTAAAATGCTCCCTCCTCAAATAAATAAAATTAGTCTTCAGAGCTTGTATGACTAAGATCAACTTTCCACATATTTATGCCATGAACAGTCTTGTCATCATATACGTGCCTGAGACACCAGTGTAAAATTATTTTGAGAGATTTTATCATCATGTGTAGTGTCACGGCAAGGACTAAAAAAAAACCTTTACTTTCCAATCTACTGGGCATAATTCCCTAATCCAACCATTAAAATGCTTTCTCTTGATAGAAACTAAATTCCTCTATGTGCCCCAATCACACCTTTTAAGATATTTCTGCAAGGAAAAGCTTAGATTTTTTACGCACCATACTGAGATGATTTTAAGATGTTTATCGTCTTCTTTAGTGCTCTGAAATAAACAATCAGTAGCACCAGGAAACTACTAACTCAATGACTCATTTCAACGACATGTGTGGCTTTGCCTCCTATATGAGGTATTAGCCATAACATGACGAGCTTTGCTCACCAAAAGAATTTATGCAAATGAGGCTGAGGCGGATCTGAGATCCGCCTGGCAATTATTAACTGTAAGAGAAGAACTGACTTCGCGCCCACAGAACGACCGAGGTGTTGTGGATGAATTTTCAGTAATTACTTTTTTGGCACTTTTCGGCGTCCAAATTGCATGGCGAGAGTAACCCAAAACCTTAAAGTAGACCCTTTTTGTCACAATACGAATGTTTTCCAGATAGGGACACGCATTAATGTCAGCTTCACTCGTGTGATTGCATTTTTCAAGGTTAAACCCTCGTGTGGAACTAATAACTCAAGTTTACTTTAAAGTGCACAATGTAAGCCAAAGAAATTTTATAATTTAACTACATGATCGAAATTTTGTTTACGAAGGATAATAATGGATCGACATCGACCTGGAGTGTCAGCTTCACTTGCGGGGAGTCAACCATTTTCTCTTGCCCCTTGCGCAACATAGAATGCAAATTTGTTGACCCACTCTATTGATACACACAACTCGACAGTCGTTAAGAGTTTAAAAAGATGAAGTTCTTTACCAAAACCATGTATTTCCAATTTTTAAACGCTAACAAAAATGTAGTAATGGTATGTCCACTCCGGAAAATAATACCGCAAGCAACAGCAAGCCCTAACCACGATGAGAAGACTCATGGATCACAAAGCGCAACAGACCTCATTTTGTTCGTTTGTTTGGGTTTTTTCCGATAATATTGGCCTGTAAAGAAATATATAACTGAGTTTTTTTGCACCCTCCACTGCAACCATATAATTGGCTAAATGCTAAGGGAGTAATATACTTTAAAGAGATCATTAAAGGAATAAAATCTTTAAAAAGATTTTCCTGCTGGGGTTTCCTGGCACGCCACTGCAAACACAGCGAACCTCTTGTATAAGGCTGTAAGAAAATAAAAAAGGACAAGTAGAAAAAGTTCTTTACTCACAAATCTCTTTTACAATCTATGACCGATTTTACATCTCGTGTCTGAAGCAAGAGTTGGAAATGTAAATACAATTTAATACGTTACAAGAAGAGGTATTTTACTCGTTGGTAATTTTATTCATAAACTCGTTATTTATTTTTAATTGAAATATCACGGGATTTGAGGACAGACACCACCAAGGCAAACACAACATCGACGTACAAATTACCAGTCAACGGAACGTGCACTTATTTGGTTAGTCATCTCAACAGGAAAGCTATCTTTTTTTATCAAAACAAACATTGCTTTTTCATCAAGACTTTTCGCGGTTAACGTTCAATGAAATCTGCAAAGGAAAAAAATTTAAGTCAAGTAAATTTAATTATGTCGCAATTCATACTCAAAATTAGTTTGTCATAAGATGAAAACGCACAGTCTAAATTAAAACAACTCCCAAAGAGAGACAGAACCAAATAAAAAAAGGAACCATTTTGCCTTCAGATAACAACAGCCCAAATAAGACTGACTACCCAAGAGAGACAGAACCAGGTGAAAAAAAAGGAAGGTTCTGCCTTCAGATAACAACAGCTCAAATAGGACTGACTACCCAAGAGAGACAGAACCAGGTGAAAAAAAGGGAAAGGTTCTGCCTTCAGATAACAACAGCCCAAATAGGACTGACTACCCAAGAAAGACAGAACCAGGTGAAAAAAAGGGAAAGGTTCTGCCTTCAGATAACAACAGCCCAAATAGGACTGACTACCCAAGAGAGACAGAACCAGGTGAAAAAAAGGGAAAGGTTCTGCCTTCAGATAACAACAGCCCAAATAGCACTGACTACCCAAGAGAGACAGAACCAGGTGAAAAAAAGGGAAAGGTTCTGCCTTCAGATAACAACAGCCCAAATAGGACTGACTACCCAAGAGAGACAGAACCAGGTGAAAAAAAGGGAAAGGTTCTCCCTTCAGATAACAACAGCCCAAATAGGACTGACTACCCAAGAGAGACAGAACCAGGTGGAAAAAAAAGGAAAGGTTCTGCCTTCAGATAACAACAGCTGACCACCCATGAGAGACAAAACCAAGTGGAAAAAAAAGGAGAGGTTCTGCCTTCAGATAACAACAACTCACATACGAATAACAAAACCGGGAAAAAAATATAAAAATGAAGGTTCTTCCCTCACGGAGATAAGTCAGGCAACTAAAGACTGATTACCCGAGAGAGTGGGTAAGAAATAACAAAAGAACGAGAGCATCTTTAGGATTCTGCTTTTGAAACTGCAAAATAGTACAGTACGATTAGTAAGAAAACACACTAACCTGCTAAGAGTGCGTCATCATATAGGGAAGGAATATTTGAGCTGTGATGTCAGGGTTCATTCCATAATTAGTTCATCTTGCTCATGTTAGGTTTCAACAGTTGGATAATACACCATGTGATTTTAAGCATCTGTCACCTGACTATCACAGAAATAATTCCTTCTCTTGCTTCGAAAGCACAGAAGTAAAGGTAAACCTTGCTTTGCTGATTAAATGGTTTGGGCATCATCATTTTCCGCTCAAAGGTTATTAAGCAGCGAGATTTATCGCACGTCATCATATAGCTCTAGACAGAAATTATCAGGCATACAACCTTACCTAAAAGCCAAATTGGACAGGCCAGCGAATAGAATTTCTTCCTCGCGAAGTAATACACAGTTAAGACCTTACCTTAAGGAAAGAACGATGGCCCCTTTTCGCAGATACCGCTGAATACACTTGTTCCTTCGCACAGAATTTTCGCGGGATAAGTTCCCGCGCTTACCTCATGATTGGGACTTACTAAAATGATATTTTATACTGAAAGAGCTCCTTAGTATGGACGCCAGAAAAGTATTATCAAAATATCTACCCAATCGTTTCAAGTGTTAAATGATACTCTTGTATCTCCAGAACATACTGCAGTCGAAATCTCTCTTGAAAACAAGGTCCTTACCGAGCGGCTCACCGGCCTCCATGCTGACTTAGAGTCAAAGGTCTGATCAGAGTGAAATATAAGTTGGCTAACACAATTTAATTTTGGTATTGTCGTGACAGAACAGATAATCGCTCTTTGCGTCACAAACCAATAGATATGTAGATCACGCACAAAACATGCTGGGTACAACAACTGTTACTTGATAGTCATGTCACGCACTACAACCATGCTATCCTCAAATGCCATGACACACTACGGCTTAGCTAAGCTGTACTTATCGCTGAATCATTCTACAATTATAAAAATTGCCATTCACGCCATGAATGCGTAGTTATTTCTAAAGAGAAAATTGTGCAAAAGAGTCCTAAATTTTCGTAGCACTCCTAACGCACAAGCCTCACGGATCCTCGCACCTGTTTACATTTTAATTGTTAACTTCAATTAATTTCACGCTCGAAGCCAAACACCTCGCTTTCACTTGCTAATTGAGTCCTCTCACTTTACTTTGACAAGCCTATGGATCATTTTACGCATCCCTGGTGTGAATTCTTTTCTTGAGCAAAGCTCGTCACGATGTGAACGTTCCATAAGCACAATGAGGC